>NW_017297714.1:796525-805143 GCF_001594075.2 Trachymyrmex cornetzi | reverse complement strand
ATAACATTCTGGTTTTATTGAGCAACACATTTTTATAGATTATTTATTTTATTTGTTATTAGTTTTATTGTTATAAACAAAAATTGTTAAAATAATAAAATGAAAAATCTAAATGTTTTTATATAAATATATTAAGTACTAAATATGACTTATTCAAAGTTTCATTGAGATTCACCATTAGTTTATAACAAATAACAAATTTTATTTATTTACTGAACAATTAATATCTGCATCTCAAGGTAACTTTACATAAATATTGTTGAATTAATAAAGTATTTATATTAAAAAAAAAATTGAGATTTTCATCATTATATATATTTTATAATACATTTTTATGTATTTATATTAGAGAGAGCACAAATTAAAAAAATATTATTACTTATTTAAATAACTTTTGATCCAGATGGTTAACTGTCTCTATTTTTTTTGTATTATTATTAAATGCAATTTAGAATAGTCTGTAATTTTTTCAATTAATTCTTAACATATTGCATTTGCCTTACAACCTCCTTAATTTCTATAAAACTTGAGCTAATGCAAACAGAGAATTTATTTTAACTTGCACGTTTCAAATTTTGAACTCGATTAGAAACTCGGCTTATTAGAAGATCTTTTCTAGAAATAATTCTGTTGTCGAAAACGCTCAAGGGCAATAAGTTTCTTATCTTGGGTAATGGAGTATGGTTGACCAAACTATGTAGTAAAGTGGAGCGTGTCCTTTAGGTTTTGTAGAGATTGACCTTCAAGTAAAAGTCTAGACATCACTTGATTTTAGATCAGCTAGATTTAGAATACGACAGTATACCGTGGCAATACTTTATTATTTAGAGTCCACTAGTGTTTCGATTTTTCTATAAAAAAAATAATTGATTGTATATTATGTAAATTGTTATATACCTACATTCGACCGACAATGGATTTTTAATAATGACTTTTTTGTATATTTTTATAGAAAATATTGTGCATTATTATTAATATTGATATTAAGAATTTAAAGGAAATATCCATAAAAAATAAATTTTTGTTATCTTTAAACTTTATAAAACATCTTTGTTAAATATAACATAATGTAGTATTTGCTTTCATTTGCATTATCTTCAAAATCAAATAAAAACTGTATATCTTTGCTTTTGTGTTAATTATTTAATTCTAATGTTCCAAAATGTGTGTGTGTGTGTGTGTGAGAGTGTGTGTGTGATTTTTACAAAATATAATTTAATATTTTTCTTTTATTTTATATCTTTTTATACCTTCTTTTTTTATTTTAAATCCAAATTTTTGTTTCTTTGTAATTGTTATTTATTACTTAGAAAAAGTATTAAAGAAATAATAAAGACATTAATCGATTTGTTGGAGTTACTCAACATTTATCCCATGAGTATCTCACTACTCTTGGAAGAAAAGAAATATGGTACACTCAGTTCTATCGGAAATATAAGAAATAACGAAGTATGGCTAAAAGTAACACGTCGATCACGATCGGAACAGGAAATGGAGGAAAACTTTAGTTCGAGACTGCGTCAGAGGTATGTGGGAACGAGCGAACTTGCGAAACAAATTCACAGTTTCTGGAGTTCAACGGTTTGGTTGATATGATACGACGGCTAGCTTCAAGAACAGGCTCGATAGGGACAACTACGTTTCGTCACTTTCCACTCGAACTAATATATTTAACGAACCGTAACGCCCGTTTACCGTTAATGCATCCGAAATGATAATGCATTAACAGAAATAACGGCAAACGATATGCTTGATTTACAAAACGATATTACGCCTCTGCTAATACAATAATCTATGCTGTTTGCAGACTGCGCATGATATAAGCTTATGAAAGAGATTTATTGAATAAATATACAAAATAGCCAGATTTGTTGAATACAATGATAATTTATGAAAAGCTTATTTACAATCTTACTTAAAACTTACTTAAATATTTTTTTAAGCATACATCGCAGAAAGGTAATAATTTAATGAAAGATACATCGTAGAAGGTTTTAATGGGCTTTATAAGCATATATCATTTTTACTGGTAAATATTTAATGACGGCACTAGATATATAAAATAAAATATATAACGGAGTTATAGATGTTACTTTTAGTTACAGTATGCTATGGATACATAATTTTCAGTGCATACTTGAATCGACTATACAATAGTTTTTTTGGAGTCACATCGTCTCAAGTTGATTATCTGTGTTTCGAGAGATCGATCGCTAAATGATTAATTACATGATCAAATGGAGGACATTCAAATGCGCAATGTATGAAAAACTTATTGTGTGCATTCTATTTCATTCAAGCAACGATATGTATTGATATTGGAAAATCTTATAATAATTTAGTATTTAATCTGTGATAATTTAGTATTTAATCTGATAATTTAGTATTTAATCTGTATTGCATCACATTTAGTAGTTAATCTGCATTGAGGATGACCATGGAACATTGACTATTACCGGTGGATCCTCATTCCTTAATAACAGTTTATCGCTGTACTCTGAGGATTCCATCAATAGCTATATGAATATTAGTATTCCTCAATAACTATATGAATATTAGTGTTTTCTATTGGCGTGGCTTGTACACAAAGGTTAAGTTATATAGTACGGCACACTAGAAATTTTCGTGTAGGGTAAACTAGGGTATTATGGCCATACGGAAAAGATAGCCATAAGCCATAATTTCTCTAATAATTGATAAATAGTGCATTTTTATAGTCATTCTTAAAGATAATCAATATTTACAGTAGTTCATATGAGTACACTGTCCAAAATAACAATATTATAAATATTATCTAATATTTTTTCTTTCGACTATCTGCAGTTTTGCACGTGTCTGCTAAAAACCGTTATAATATCTAATAAATTACAGTTAAGCTGCCATAATCAATATTACATACACAATAAAGGTACGTAAATTGCAATGTGACCTATAATTAATACTTTTATTTTCACTATTTATTTATAAATACTATAGCTATCTTTCTTATTATCATGGCCATCTTTTCCCTAAAAATCAGATAAGATGGCCAATGCATACTTTGTAATATTTTGATAAAATTAAAGTTCTTTTAAGCATTTTCTGTTTAATTTCGATAGTATTTGTTACTTTAAGCTTCAATGAAAGTAATATCCCAAATATTGTTAAAAAGTAACAAGAATAAATGTATGTTTTTTGCATTTTAAAAAACTATGGCCATCATACCAGAGTTTACCCTATCTAATTTTGATCCAATTAATTAATTTTATCGTGTGATGTACCGGTATACATATAGCTGATACACTGAGAAACAAATTTATCAAATGTCAATTACCAAAAATTTTACAAGTAAAATGTTACAATAATCAAATGTTTTGCTTTAATTGAAATAGTAAATATATTTACAGATATAAAACAATGAAGTTGTTATTCGTCAAAATGTAATGCATCAATGATACCTAGAAAATTATTTACTTATTTACACTGTAAAAAATAAAATGTCAATTTTAACTTATAGTCGTATAGTGGACATTTTTGCATGTCTCAGAAAGTCCACTATACGTCTTTAAGTTAAAATTAACATTTTATTTTTTAAAGTGTATATACCATGAGTATCACCGTGATATCACAGACAAAGTCTGAGAAGCTAAATAAACATTTTTTAAATTAATGCATTTTCGTAAAATCAAAATGCACAAATACTTTTGCAGTTATTACAAACTAACTTTAACTAAATTATTTTGTTGCATCAATCAAAGATTTTTTGCCCATATCCAACACGATAGAATTAATTAACTAAAAATAATCACTTTTACACATGGCAGCATAGTTTAAATCAGATTTGTTTCAATCTTTTGTAATAACTGCAAAAGTACTTGTGCATTTTGTTTTTACGAAATTGTGTTATAATTTAAAAAATGTTTATTTAGCTTCTCAGATTTTGTCGGTGATACTCGTGGTATATAAATAAGTAAATAATTTTCTAGATATCATTGATGCATTACATTTTGACGAATAACAACTTCATTTTTTTATATCTGTAAATATGTTTACTATTTTTTCTATTAATAAAAGTTAATTATCCTGAAATTTTTATTGTGGTAATCACTTTTATTTTATATGGCAACAGCCAATATGTTAAAGGTCAAATCGTACGATTTTATCTCTATTGACATTGTTTGTTTGAAGAAGAAATTAGGAGGGCTATCGTGAAACACAAATTAAGATTACAGGATCATCTTAATAGCCTGGCATCAGTCTTCTTAATGAACAAACCGGACTATTCTCGTAGGTCATGGATTGAAGATCAAAATACCACAAGATTTCATCTTATGAAACTGACAACAGAGTGAGCCTCTGAGCTCATTAAATAGGGTCTTTATTGATATCATAAAATTATTAAATGTCCTTAAATGTGACAGATTGTAATGGATGGAGTTAAAAAAAAATGATATTATTTGTATTATTAACAAAAGACACTTATTTCGTATCTACAAATGGCCTTTGTTTATTTATTAATTGAATTTATATCCATTAGAGTTTTATGATATAATTGTTTTTTAATTGTTAAATGATTAAAATAATTTTACAATAACCTTTTCAATTTTTTCATAAACGTTAAAACTATTTTTTATAACAAAAATGAGACAAAGATAATTGTCATAGACGTTGTAATATTAATATTTATTACAATTTGTAATCGAGAAAATATTAAGAATAAAAAAAAATTGGGTGTGTAAATTAATAATAACGCTATTTATTTTTAGGAAAGACGATATGTTTTCGATGAGTTTGCTACGCAATGCATTAACGTAGATATCACGGTACACTACATCAATTTCTTTCTGCATAATTTATAAATAACTAAAAGTAACATACGCATACCACATACACCACAAGATTACAGGCATCTTCCTGTAAGTACCCATAAGTCTACCACAAAGTCTTCGCATAAGATATCAGTTTCTGGCAGGTGTTGTCGAACTCTCTCTCTCTTTCTCTCTCTCTCTCCCCCTCCCTTTTACACTTCCTTCTTCCCCCCCTCTCTCTTCAAACTCATGGTATGTCCTAAAGTTTATCCGCAAGAAAACGAGTTTTCACTTATAAGAGCATATTTAACAGCATCCTATTTCTACACTCGTTTATAAATCGTTCTCTCTCTCTCTCCCTCTCTCCCCCCTCCTCCCCCCTCTTGTTTATATTGATCGCGACTACATCGCGAACATATTCTAATCTGTATGCACTTCTAATTTCGCGCTAGAAAAAGCGATTTTAGTCGTTCTAGGAATTTCAATTCGATTGCATGTTATTGATTGAAATTATTGGTCCCCTGGTTAATTCTTTTCACTTAATTCTTGCCCGGATAATCGAAGTTCAACAAACCTAGCTACGAGTTATGGGTTAATTAGTACTCATGTCAGCAACAAAAGAGAAATGATAAATGCGTAGTAGTAAATTAATTTTGAAAAGCATAAGACAATTGAACAGACTTCTATGTCATATAGTTATTATATTAATATATAGTGTGTCCCGACCTTTTCGCCAATCACTTTTGTGTAGATAGAGCGGACTAAACTGAGTCGAAAAGTCCTATACCATTTTGCAATTTTCGCAATAGTTAACAAGATATTAATTACTAAAAAGTGCAAAATATTGGTCTTGAATAATTTTTTACTCAACTATCAACTTTACAGAAAAACTGCAAGAGACAAAAATTATTTACTTTCTTCTCATGAAGTTTTGAGAATTTTTTCAGAATTTTTTATCAACTTTTTAGTATTGCATTTTTTTATTTTTACCAACATGGGAAAATACGGTATTAAAACATTCTGAAAAACTTCTGAAAAAATCTATTTTCGCCAGTGCAATTACTTATATATATCTATTACACAAATTTATATGTGTATACATTGCACTACGAAAATAGATTAGCAAAAGAAAAACTAATTAAATTCTTAATTTAACTCTTTCTGCAGACAAACCAGAAGTACTTAATTGCTTTCACAGTTCCTGCATCCCGTATAGATCGAGCAATACGCATTTATTATATATAAATTATATTATATATATATATATATATTACACATATTTATGTTTTTAATACAAATTTGTCGTATTCACTGAAGATTGTTTAATGTAAGCCAAAAAAAAAGTCTGGATAATATTTTTAATTTCAAACACCCTAACACCGTGCCAGACTAATTGTCCCCTTTTATTACTTATTTAATTAACTATACTTAAATTGTAATGCCACACATAAAAAGTATAAAATTAATAACAAATTAACAAATCAGGAAAAAAAAGAAAAAGAAAAAATACAAAACAAATTATTATTTATTATTTAATTGCTTCTGTCGACAATATGAAATTTTCACCTTTTGTTAGCAAACTGGAGCAAACTTCAAACTTCACGGTGCAGATATCTATTTCATTTCGAACTGTACAAAAATCTGAAAAAAATTCTTACTTGTGAAAAGTTCTTATATACTTCTCCTAATAGAAGTGGTTTTTAAACCTTCTGTTTTTTAAAACGAAAAAAGACAACACACATATGAGATGCGAGGAGAATCAAAAACCCGGCTCCGCGGATTATGAATCCGTGAACCGAGTAAGCAGCTACTCGACGTCTCAACAATGAGTTCTTACTTATATTATATAAGTGAGTTTTTACTATTAGAGGAATTGGATTGTATGTATTTTACTTATTTAAATATCTACCAGAATTCATAATAAAAAAAATCAACTATACGTACCTAAAGTTTAACATTGTCGGCGAAGAATCAAATTTGTAATAAGAATTCATAATATTATCTTAACTTGTGTGTATATATATACTTTAGTTATCATAATTGCACAAACGTTGTTGAGATGTATGTTAACTAAAAAAAGAATTTATAAAGAGTAACTATGATAAAACTGCAATTTTTTGGAATTTATGGAAAATGTCAAAGTTAATAATCAACACATTGCTCTTCTCAACACCGCAACTCTTAATTCTATCAAAGAATTACTAAACTCTCACGCAAGAATTTACTATTTAAGGGAGAACATTTATACATGTATATTAATATACTATTAGATTAGCACAGCTATTATAGCATAATAGAATAACGATATACATAAATATAACGCTTTCTGATGCTAATTTATTGCCTTATTCGCAACTTTATTGCTTTAGACGATTTAATAAAAGTAGTACTTGTGTAAATTTACATTTATAAGAAGCACAATCACAGAAGAAAATAAAAAAAAACAAAATATATCTGTTCAGTGTAACTAACTGCCTCATTGCCAAATTAGATGGACTAATCTTGATTTAAAAAAATTTCGCAACTATTGTGCATTAACACAACATCGTAAAATATTAATTTTATTAAATACCTCGATGAATTACATCTTTCTGATTTCGTTGATTGATATTTTGATTAAATCTAATTTTATTGTTGTGTATTCTTAATTTCATACTTTAAAATTACTTCAGATACTTCTCATCGATACATTTCAAAACAAGTTCAAAAATTTGGATGGATTTTGTTTTTTTGATATTCGATGATGAAACAATATTCAAAATCATCAAAGATAAATGAAATCAATAAACTGAATAATGATTAATAATATTAAATGTGTTATATTAATCATTGTTGTACTAATGTTGTATTAATGTTAACGGATAATAGTTTAAACACCAGCTTTAAGGAATAGATAATTGTAATAATAACAATAATAAGCTAAAAAATAACTTATGTCGATTAACATTTTGATCACCTCGTTATCAATATATAGAGTCAATAAATAATAACATATTTTTAATCTGGACTAACATACTTCCCAACAGCTTATTTACTGTCATTTTCGCGTCAAAATGCCAAGTAAAGTCATTTTAAATTTGCTGGGTTTCTCACTGTGACAAGTATAACATATCATTTAAAAAACGAACTTCATTTTAAATCTTTGAAACTTCTACTTATGAAAAAATACATATATATATAATATGCAATGACTCTCTCAAATCATGCAACTTTTGTATACAATTCTTCTTTTTTACAACGTATAATTTATAAGTTATTTAAGTGTGCAAGTAGACGCCTTAACTTGTATATTTTCATAAAAATGAAATTTTTATCCTGGATACATTTTCTAAGAACAAAATTTTTGTGATTTAAAAAACCTCTGCCGCTCTTTGTAGGTTAAATACACAATATATTCAATACTAAATTTTTCTATTCTTAAATTTCTATTCCTAAATTTTAATATTTAATATTAAATTTTGCCAAATTATGTTTTGCAATTATTGTTTTAGTCTTTGTAATAGTTCGATTTAATAAATTTTCAGAGAGAGAGAGAGAGAGAGAGAGAGAGAGAGAGAGAGAGAGAGAGAGAGAGAGAGAGAGAGATTGTCTTTACAAAATTGGTATTCAAATTACCCAAATAATTATCCGGTAAAAATTTTTTGATATAACAACATATATGTATATATAAATATATAGGGTGTCCCATTTTAAATGACAACCTCAAATTTCTCTTGAATAGTGCATTTTAGAGAAAAATGTTTCAAACAAATGTTTTGTGACTTCGAGGGGGACATAAAATGGTATCATTGGTTTGACCTTGGGTGGCGTTGTCAAGGTCAGGGCAAGGTC
>NW_017297714.1:780142-796386 GCF_001594075.2 Trachymyrmex cornetzi | reverse complement strand
CCGTCGGCACTAACATTACCCAAGATGTCCGACCGATGGCTAAAACCTCTTGAATGTTGTTC
The DNA here is from genome assembly GCF_001594075.2 of Trachymyrmex cornetzi. Classification (NCBI taxonomy): domain Eukaryota; kingdom Metazoa; phylum Arthropoda; class Insecta; order Hymenoptera; family Formicidae; genus Trachymyrmex; species Trachymyrmex cornetzi. The sequence continues at coordinate 796,324 of NW_017297714.1, read as the reverse complement.
AGGATCATGGCCTGGATAACATTTATCAAGATCAAGATCATTGGAAGTTGTATCTCTTATTTTCATTTTTACGTACAAATAAATTTTTAATGCAAAAATGAAAATAAGAAGAACAGCCTCCAATGACTTTAATCTCGAAAAATGTTATCCTGATGATCCTGAACAAAATTCTTGAGGTTTTAGCCGTCGGTCGGACACCTTGGGTAATACTAATGCCGGCGGTACTGTAACTTGTAAGCCTTATAACTCGAGAAGTACTTAATGAAAATGGATTTAATTATAGTTTTTGAAAAGCTCTCTGTTGAGACGAACGTTCCAACAGACAGCGCGCGGTGCGCACGCTCCAGCGCCTCAGCTTATCAGAGACAGCGTCACTTTCATCATTCTTGCGAACGCTTGAGATATGTACGCCATTAGCCCCGAACTCGCGCGCCAAGCCACACACGCTGTAGTTAGTCTACTCCAGGGAATGGAAGTAACTAGTTACTTGTAACGAAGTTACAGTTACAAGTTACTTTTTTGGTAACTTTACTAGTAACTGCGTTACTTTTTTTCTTTGGTAACTGTAACGGTAACGAAGTTACATTTTTTTGGTAACGGTAACGAATTTTACAGTTACGTTTATCGTTACTTTGCACATGATTGGACACGATACGACACAAGCCACTTACACTGTAAAAAAATTTCGTAAATTTACACATATAAATATAAAATAGATTACATGATTAGTTCTGTAAATATAAAAAATCATGCAATTTTACAGAAATTACAGTAATTCCACAAAAATTATGTAAATTTATTTTTATTGTGTAAATATATCTTATTTTATATTGGAAATTATAGCAGGATATTTTGAATATTTTCTGTAATTATCCAAATTTTAGTAATATTACGTAACATAAAAGAAATTTTTCGCGTATTGTTGTTAAATGTATAATAATATATAGTGCGAAATATATTGTCATATTATCATTCTTGTAGCTACACATATAGGTACACATTGTAATTGTACTTCCACAATCTTCCAAATCTAGTTCCAAACCAAGAAATTATTTTTATTTGCATATTGCAAATTTACAAATGTGTGGACGTTTACAACTATTATAGTGGATCTCAAAATTATCCAGCATAATAGTTATAATTTTACACAATTTTTTACAATGCGCTTGAGATTAGAGAAGCCTCTAGGCTCGTCCGCTATGATTGTTGGTCGTCGATTTAAAAAAAAGTAACGAAAAAGTAACGAAAAGTTACTTTCTCAAGTAACGGTAACTGTAACGAGTTACTTTTAAAAATCGGTAACTAGTAACGGTAACTTGTTACTTTTCCTACTCGGTAACGAGTAACTGTAACTTGTTACTTTTAAAAAGTAACTTTCCATTCCCTGGTCTACTCGAGGTCATTTGTGAGACGTTGTCCATCTTGTGATTAGGAAGAATAAACTATCATTTACTCTAAAGACATCGTCGTGTAATTACTTCATTGATCCACCGGCCTTAACAGGTTATGGGCCCAGGCCGCGCGACGGAAGTAATTGTGTACACATTCAATCGATTCGCTGAAACGCCTACGTGAAAATCAAGTGAAACCGAAATACGACGAAGCAGAAAATGAGCTCGAACGTCGTTAGAATCGAAACTCTCAACCGTGTCAACTACGACACGTGGAAACTTCAAATGCAGGCACTGTTGGTTAAAAACGACGCGTGGGGTTATGTGAGCGGCGAAATTGCAAAACCGACGCCCACAGCGAACAACGCATCTGAGATCGCGGACGACCGCCGACAACAAAGCCAAATCAGACATCATCCTGAGCATTAGTCCATCCGAACTAAAACAAATTAAAGGATGTGTCACTTCCAAAGAGGTATGGATTAAGCTCGAAGGGATCTATCAATCCAAGGGGCCGGCACGAAAGGCCACATTGCTCAAGCAACTCATGCTTCAAAGAATGGACGATGGAGGCGATCTGAAGGACCATCTAGGTAAATTTTTCGATGTCGTAGACAAGTTAGAGGAAATGGAGGTAAGAATCGACCAAGATCTACTATCTGTAATGTTATTGTATAGTCTACCTGAAAAATACGAGAATTTTAGATGTGCCATCGAGTCGAGAGATTCGCTTCCGACCCCAGATGTTCTGAGAGTGAAAATCATTGAAGAGCATGAAGCACGATCGAATGAAGTACGAAATTTGAATCAAGCCATGTATTCGGCGAGGAAAACACAACTTTAGGAAGCCTAAAAAGGAAGCGTCTAAGCCCAAGCCGAGCGGAGATGCGAACAGTGAACCGTTTAGATTCAAGTGCCATAGATGCCATAAGATGGGTCACAAGTCGATCGATTGCGAAGACAAGAAGAAAGTCGCAGTAAAGAACGTCGAGATCCGAGTGTTCAAGGCCTGAATCTCCATGTCTATGAAACGTTACTGACTTCTACAGAAAGACCATCACGCTGGTGTTTAGACAGCGGAGCCACATCGCACTTGTGCAACAATCCCTATTCATTTTCGAAATTGGCGGAAGGAAAGATCGGACAGGTGAACATGGCAAACAACAGCTCTACCGAAATCAAAGCCAAAGGAAAAGCAGAGATCTTCTGCAACGCAATGGATAAGGCCACGAAAATTTCACTTAATAATACGCTATACGTTCCAGAACTTCGTACGAATTTGATGTCAGTCTCAAAGATCACCGACAAAGGACTCGAAGTGCATTTTAAGAGGAACCGAGCTGACATACTGGACGAGAATGGTAAAGTGAAGATGGTCGCAAATCGGCGCGGGAATCTCTATTACATTGAGGAATGCCGTCAGCCACTCGAAGGCAGGGAAGTCGCGACGCATATGTCAAACGAGTCTGCATTACCGCTGCGAACATGGCACAAGAGAATGGGCCATTTGAACGTCAAAGATCTAGTTACCGCATACAACAATCATACGTTGGAAGGAGTTAGTATCAAGCAGCCCAACGAAGAGCTACATTGTGAAGTCTGTCTAAAAGGGAAGATGACCAAATTACCCTTTCCTTGTAATCTTCGAAAAGAGCTAAGTACTCTGGAAATTATTCATACCGACGTATGTGGTCCGATGCGACAGGAATCGTTAGGCAAATCCAGTTACTTTGTTACCTTCATCGACGAAGCCACTCATTGGTGCGAAGAATGAGGTTTTTAACGTATTCCAGGAAATCAAGGCGAAGTTTGAAAATCTCAAGGGCAGAAAGATTAAATTTCTTCAGAGCGATAACGGCGGGGAGTACGTAAATCAGAAATTTGATGATTTCCTGACGAGCTCCGGAATATCGAGAAGATTATCGGTACCCTATCACCCAGAGCAGAACGGGCTAGCAGAACGAAAGAATTAGTGTGCGATTCTCTCTACTCGACACCGCTCGTTGCCTTCTGATTGAAGCTGGCTTGCCACCACGTTTTTGGGCCGAAGCTGTAAACACAGCCAACTATATTCGAAACCGCTGTCCAACCACCTCACTAGATGAAAAAACGCCGTACGAGGCATGGTGTGGAAGACCTCCTAATCTGACTCATTTAAGGGAATTTAGCTGCAAAACTTATTGCTTGGACACGTCAGTTGGAAAGAGTAAACTAGAAGCTCGATCCAAGGAAGGAGTACTAGTAGGATATTCCGAATCCTCTAAAGCATATAGAGTATGGATACCTGCGGACAAAAGAGTCGAAACTAGTCGGGATGTTAAATTCCTGGAAGAGCGAGATACAGTTCCAAAGAAGCTCGAAATATTTGATTTGAAAGACGGATCAGATGAAATCGGTCTTGACCCGCACACCGTGGAGATTGAGATCCAGAGTTCACCGCTCTCCGAAGAAGAGGATACGGACGACGAAGAAAGGGACGTAACTGAAGCGAACGACCACCCCTCCGGGCAAGAGCAGGAGACCGTAAGACTCGGACCCGGAAGACCGCGGATTTTGAGAACCGGGAGAAGAGGTCGTCCCCGAAAACAGTACCACGTCCATTCGGAAGTACAAAACGACGAGGAGACGCAAATCGTCAAAGAAGAAGAAGAGATGGCTCTTATGTCGGAAGTGCCGATCAGTGAGGCGATGTCAGGAAACGATACAGAGGAATGATTAGATGCGATGGTCGACGAAATGCTGTCCATCATTAAAAACAACACCTGGGAACTCATAAGACGTCCCAAGAACAAGACAGTAATTGGCAGTCGCATGGTTCTCCGTAACAAGTTGAATCCAGATGGATCAGTCATGAAGAGGAAAGCTCGCCTGGTCGCACAAGGATTCTTACAGAAGCCAGGAATTCATTTCAAGGAAACCTTCTCCCCTGTAGCAAGATTAAGCTCAGTGAGGATTATCGCGGCCGCAGCTGTCAAACTGAACATGAAGATTCGCCAATTTGACGTATCAACGGCATACTTGAATGGAGAACTCCAGGAAGAAATATTCATGGAACCTCCACGACATCTAGAACTGATCTTGAAACGTATCTGTCAGAAAAGGGCGATCGATCGTAGCTTACGGCTAGCAGCAGAGGAGATGCTGGAAGAATTAAAGTCCGGAGATCGGGTTTGCGTGTTAAGGAAGGCTCTCTATGGACTCAGGCAGGCTGGGAGAACCTGGAATACAAGGCTCAACGCCGTATTCAAAGAGATCGGAGCTCAACCTTTCAATTCCGACCCGTGTGTATACAGAATCAAACAAAATGAAGCCGACACATTCTTGGTTACATATGTCGACGATATCATCGTCGCGTCTAACTCCGATAGTCTAACTGATGAAATCAAGCGGAAGCTCAATCAGTATTTTGACTTAAAGGATCTCGGCGAATTGCGTCACTACTTGGGATTGGAGTTTCACCGAAACGAAAGCGGCATTCATATATGCCAGAAAGGATACATCAATGAACTGCTGAAGAAGTTTGGCATGTCCGACTGTAAGCCTGTCGCTACCCCTCTTGATCCTGGCACTAAACTAAGGAAGCCGGAAGTAGAACGCGATGCAGAGGTTCTTAAACTACTGTACAGAGAGTTGGTGGGTGCTCTTAACTAACTGTCCATCGCCACTCGACCCGACATCAGCTTTGCTTGCAGTCATCTAGGACAATTCAACAATTGGTATAACAGAACCCATTGGACAGCTACGAAACGCGTACTAAGGTATCTTAAGGGAACGTCAGACATCGGTCTATTCTACACGCCTACTGACACATCACTCTCCGGTTTTGTGGACGCCGACTGGGGAGGAAACCTCGCTGACCGAAGATCGCATACCGGAACTTGTTTCGTTTGGAATGGAGGGCCTATTACCTGGGACTCGAAGAAGCAACGAAGTGTCGCGTTATCGTCTAACGAATCCGAGTACATGGAGTTCTCGGACGCTTCAAAAGAGGCTATATATCTTCGGGGATTCTTCAAGGAGCTCGGAATGAGCATATCTGGTGCCATTCCAATCTTCAACGACAACCAGGGCGCTATCAAATTGGCCGAGAATCCTATTTACCATGAACGAAGCAAACACATCGACATCAGGTATCATTTTGTACGCGAATCCTTATTGAATAATATGATTTCAATTATCTCTCCACTGACCGAATGCTGGCGGACATCCTCACGAAGGGACTCTGCAGAATAAAGCAACTACGTTTGATGGAGGAGCTGGGATTGAAAGCTTGTCATGTTGACCCAAGAGGGGATGTTGAGACGAACGTTCGTTCCAACAGACAGCGCGCGGTGCGCACGCTCCAGCGCCTCAGCCTATCAGAGACAGCGTCACTTTCATCATTCTTGAGAACGCTTGAGATATGTACGCCATTAGCCCCGAACTCGCGCGCCAAGCCACACACGCTGTAGTTAGTCTACTCGAGGTCATTTGTGAGACGTTGTCCTTCTTGTGATTAGGAAGAATAAACTATCTCTATTTACTCTAAAGACATCGTCGTGTAATTACTTCATTGATCCACCGGCCTTAACACTCTCAAGGTAAGTTACAAGAATATATAATGAAAAATGGAAGGTTCCATTTAAAAAATTCGAAGTGACCTTGCTCTGACCTTGACAACGCCACCCAAGGTCAAACCAATGATACCATTTTATGTCCCCCTCGAAGTCACAAAACATTTGTTTGAAACATTTTTCTCTAAAATGCATTATTCAAGAGAAATTTGAGGTTGTCATTTAAAATGGGACACCGTGTATATATAAACATATACATATAATTATACAGGGTGTCCGGTAATTATTCTGACAGAGTTCGTGGATATGTTGAGCGGACTAAACGGAAATGGAAAGTCCTCTACCATTTTGCAATTTCCGTAATAATTAACAAGATATTAATTGCTAAAAATTGCCGAAAATTGGTCTTCAATAATTTTTGCTCAAATACTATCAACTTTACAGAAAAACTGCAAGAGAAAATTGTTCATTTTCTTCTCATTAGAGCTTTAAGTATTTTTTTAGATTTTTTTCAAAATTTTTTAATACCGTATTTTCTCATAGATAAGAAAAGATAAGAAAATGCAGTACTAAAAAGTTGATAAAAAATTCTAAAAAAATTCGTAAAGTTCTATGAGAAGAAAATAAACAATTTTTGTCTTTTGCAGTTTTTCTGTAAAAAATTGATAGTATTTAAATAAAAAATTATTGAAGACTAATTTTCAGCAATTTTTAGCAATTTATATCTTGTTAACTATTGCGAAAATTGTAAAATGGTAGAGAACTTTCCGTCTCAATTTAGTCCGATCTACATGTCCATGAACTCTGTCAGAACAATTATCAGACACTCTGTATACGAATTATATCTATATATTCTTTTTTGTGAAATTATTATTTGGTATAAGAAAAATAATAATAAGAAAACATAAAAAATAATAATTACATAAATCATTTTCGCATTGTTTCTTTTATAAAAAATCAAGTTTAAAGAAATGAAAAAAAAATTATACATGTATAATTGTAGATTGTATACTATACTTACAAGTAATTTTACATTTTTCAATTCTGTGTTTTAAAATTCTTAAAAAAATTTCCTAACAATAAAACAAAGTACTATTCAATTCTCTTTATTCTAATTCTTCTTGTGATTCTTTATTTTAATTTTATCCTAAAACATATTACATATATTTTGTCATAAATTACAATTACCTTATACATTAAATATAAGTATATAGAAAAGAACGAAAATATATTTATCAGTCAAACTTTTTAATTATGACCAAAATTAATTAGTTTTTCGAATAAAATTTTTTCATGTGTGCTACACACACATACTTACAGTAAATAAGAATATGTATTTTACTATTGCTTGATCTGATTTTTTCAAAAATTTTTTTTAAACGGGAAATTTATTTCATAATTTATATTTTTACATTAATTTATTGTCAGAAATTATATGAAAATACATGTTTTCAAAATTGAATCTAATAGACTACCAGTAATCGTTTTCTATGTAAATTCTCTCCTTTAATTCATTCCTTTCTGTTCTATTTTATCATATCATATTAAATATCATATTTAATTTATTTTTAATCTATATGAATATATTGCACTCATTTCGGACACATAATATTGATATTACAATAATAAATTATTTTTTTGATAAAGGACCAACCGAAATTATATTTAAACTTTCATAACTTTTATAATTAATTTCGTGATTTAAAGAGAGAGAATCGTGATTCTTTGTACATCTAAAACTCAATCAAACGAACAAAATTTAGATGATTGAACAGTCTATGTTTAAACTGACGCCTTTTTTCCGTCGCACGAAAAGAAAAACTTGATTTACCCGAGCAAACAAACTTGTATACGTAAAGCATCGGGCGTTATGTAACTGCATCATTATTTCGACGTAAACGAGCGCGCGCAGGACACGAGCAGAAAGAAATGACGTGCTCGAATTTATCGGTCCAACGCATAAACGCCAGTTGCAGAGTGCCAGGCCTTTATTCGCTCTCAATGGGCGAAAAGTGTTCTTATCAAACGTGTCAACAGCACGTTCTGAACGCGAAATCCGACCGCGCGTGCCGCATCGACTACCGCGTGAATTCCACGCAACTTTGTCATGATGCGGTGCACCACTTGTATAAATGTATTGGTGAAGGTTACGAAAGACGGCAGTGTAATACGGATTGTCAGTAGCACGTAGTTATATGCATGATATCTCATCTAACAAGGGAGCTGTCATAACTATCCGGAACCAATTCTTCTTGAAATATATTGTTAACACAAAATTCTAAGAGACATGTATTTTTTTCATATTGACCAATATGAAAAAAATGATTAAACAACTCAAAATTTAATGGGGATGAAGGTTTTTTCAAAATATTTGATTTTTGAAAAATCTAAATACAGTTATAAAGTATATAAGAAACCATAAAACTTTTAGTTTAAAGCATTTTCTGTATATCGTTTCGCTGATAATTGACGACAGAAATCAAATATAAATGTTAGCTTTGAGGTGTTATTTTATCTCTTAAATCTCTGAGATTGGGCTGATATAAAAAAATACTTGTCTTTTAGATTTTTGTATTTAATAACGTATTTCAAAAAGAATCGGTTCTAGACACTTAAGACAGGTCCCTTGTCAGAAATTCTAGGATAAAATACTATATTATTGCAGACAGTGTTCACATTACTGTCAACATTATAATCAATTGAAATTTAAATGTTTATATTGACACTTTAATTTTAAAAATAATATATACACTGCTGTCGAAAAGTTTTCGGACATATAACTTAAAATTGCATAATATTCAGGTCATCGTAACTCGGTAAAAAATCATTGCAGACGAAAAAATAAAAAAGCATTTTAAAGCTTAAAACTTATACTTTAGCATATTTTTGACTGTTTCTCAAAAAAATTTTGTCTTTGCAGTTCTGTATCTTAATAAATATCATGTTATTGTATTTCTTAAAATTACGTACATTTAACAGTGCGCAGTTTGATAAAAAGTTTTTTTTCAAAAAGTTTAATATTTCTGAAAAACAGTACAAAAACAGATTTACCGCCAAAATGCTTTCAAAAGTTTTTTTTATGATTTTTCTTGACTAAATTGTACTCAATAATGAAGCTAAACCTGCATTGCTAAATAACCAACGATGAAATTTGGTAAAAAATTATCACAAAAAATTTTATCTTCTCAATTCTGTAGAATTAAATTTAAAAACGATCAGAAGCTTGTTAAAGTACAAACTTCGAGCTTCAAAATACTTCTACGATGGTATTTCACCGAATTGTAATGTTGGTTGTGAGTTATGCAGATTTAGCTTCAATGATGCTTAATTCAGTCAAGAAAAATCATAAGAAAAATTTTAAAAAAGCATTTTGGAGGTAAATCTTTGTACTGTTTTTCAAAAATATTGAACATTTTGAAAAAAAAACTTTTTATCAAACTGCGCACTGTTAAATGTACGTAATTTTAAGAAATACAATAACGTGATATTTATTAAGATACAGAACTATAAAGACAAAATATTTTTGAAAAGCGGTCAAAAGCATGCTATAAGTTTTAAGCTTTAAAATGCTCTTTTATTTTTTCGTCTGCGATGATTTTTTACCGAGTTACGATATGACCTGAATATTATGCAATTTTAAGTTATATGTATATAATATATATATATATATATAACTGAAAATAAAAATCAATGCATTAATTAATTAATTAGTAGAACAAACTTAAAATTTGAAAAACTCGTTTTTCATTCGAACTATCTCCGTTTTTATTAATAGATAGAAAGAGAGCAAGCATAACACTGATTATAAGATATAATATGTCTTATCAAGAAATAGATTTTTCTGATAATATAGTATTGAAATTAAATAAAAATGAAATATTGTATAAATTACAAAATTTTACAAAATAATTATTAATGGTTATAATATGTTTACCTTTGTGTTTTTTTCTAATAGTACTATCAACAATATTAGGACATTAATAAAAACGATAAACGTAATAGATGTATCTTAGTGAATTACGGGTATAACTTTTTATTTCCGTATCTGTAATCTGCTACAATTGTTATTTTCAAATTTCAAGATTTCTAACATAATACTGTAATAAATTCTTTGTACTGTTTTAAGATGCTCATTAGTGTCATTGTTAAATTGACAATCGACTTAACTTGTGATATATTACTATTCCAGTTTTATGATTGCGTCTCAAACCGACGGTAATTAGCGCGCACAGTTTATAAAACTGGAAGTTATAATTAAAATTTACATTATTAAACACCAAGATCTAGTCTCGACTGTATTTAACAATTTTCTGCCTATTTATGTTATTCACTAAACCTAGTTTAACTTATTATTTTTTCTAATATTCTTATAATCTTTTAAAACTAATAATACCGAGCGATCATTTATATTATATACTGATCGTTTCTATTTTTAAATTAACAGATATCTTATTTCTTACGTAAAAGACAAGATTCTAAAATTTTCTGATTTTTCATCAATTCTTTCCTTTAGCTTGATAAAATATTTGATTTTTCATCATTTTCTTTTCATAGTAATACACACAAATTCTACAAGTATCAAGTAAAAAAATAACCTTCCGTTATAAAACATTCAAATTGTCGCCGAAAAGTTTCTTGGAAGGAAATTAAAGTACACTGACCACAACTATAATTATTTTGACAATTGACTAATGTGCGACAAGTGATTAACATCTCATTAAGATATTTCACGACTTGCAAAATCCGCACGATGCTAACAATGTTCAGTTGACTTATTGCACGTTGGCTGATCATAACCGAGTGACAAACCGTTAGAACTATAACACGCAAAATGGACAAGCTAACATAAAACCGTATCGATCAATGAGCATGTTATGTAAATCAATGTAGCAACTTTATGCTGAATGCTCGTTAGTCCATACGTTCTTATGCTAGCTATGATTATGCATTTTGTATGCTAGCTATGATTATGCATTTTGTATGCTATAGTTTTTACTTCCAATTTGATTCTTTATTTGCCTAAAAAAAAAATTTATTACTACATAATATTTAAAAATAAAAGTGTAGAATATCAGCAACAGAAATTAATATATGGTCTGTTTTCTGTTCCTGCACTAGACTTCTAGAACTCTCTTTTTAGCTTTAAACAAATTTCAAACATATATCTATCTCACTTTAAGTTCCAAAACTGTACACTAGTTCAGCCACAGAAAACAGACCTATATTCTGATTGTTTATTATATTTATTGATTTCTGCGTATTCTTGCACAATAACATTTCGTATATATGCACACGTTGAAAACAACTTTACATCAATTTACCAAGATTTTAGTACAATCTTAATGTTTGAGAAAAATAAGAGTTTTATTGTTACGAGAATAATTAAAAATATAAATATTCCTATACTTTTATATAGAAAAATAATGATTTTTTATCACGTTTAGTTTTTGTTAATAAAAATAATTTTTTTTCTATTGAGAATATTACGTTCTTTTTCATAATTTTATTAATTCTTATTTTTTCTAATAAATATATATACATATTATAAAACTTTAATGAAATATCTAGTATTTTTATTTGCAGTAAAAAATAATCGCTTGGTCCTTTTCGTGAGAAATATAGATACTTCAAGTGTTAATAATCCCTTCCATTTTAAAAACAGTTTCTTATTAACAATCAATGCTTAATATAATATCCAGTTAAACTTTTTATCTTGCAATCTCTGTGTTCTTTTATGTATTAAAAAAAAGGATTTATAAACTTTTTCCTGAAACACTACTGACAGAATAGTAAAAGAACTTACACTTACTTAAATAAATCTCCTCCTACACATATGCAGTCCCTTACTCTGTTTTTATTTTTTTTTTAGAGTAATTCTAGATTTCTTCTCTCGAAAAATCACATCAATCACTGTTTTTGTTAAAAGCGTCGTGTTATTCTCTATTATTATTTTAACAAAGTTTTGCCCTTCTTAATAAGTAGAGATTCATCTGAAGTTGAGTTTCTCGCAAACAATTTTCGTTAATAACTTGTAACGCACACACTTTGATTCAATATATTATTGTAACGTTACTTGCCAAGTATATCGTCGTCTAAATAAAATTTAATTGAGAGAACAGAGTTTCTCTACTTATTTTAACAATAAATACACTTAAAATATCACGTCGCGTTACGGATGCAACATCATATTGTGAGTTTCTTTTGGTGGACGCTGAAACTACAAATTCGAATATTATTCTGATACATACAGGCCTGCATTTATAAAATTTACGTCCAGGGAGTTTGATGTGATTTTTAAATATTCCACTCTAGTCTTTCCCCACCTTAATGAATACAACTCTTTTGTATGACATCGACTAAACTCACAAGTATACCTACGAGATACTATTAATAGTACCTTGTCAGTGATAAATATCACGTTAATCATATCATTAATCATATCTTGTTTAGACGGTGGTAACCTTATATACCAAGTACATTGTATTATATATATATTGTTAACCCTTACCGTATAAGGTCGAGTCACTATAGTGACCGAGCGATTTCTGTTCGTGTAAATTTCTTTGAGTCTTTTGGTAATTGTAAATTATATTACATTTTATTATTTTCTAAAATGAAGTTTTAATATTTATTCTAGAAAGTTGAAAGTATGTTGGTAAATTTTTGAAGATTTTTTGAATTATTCTGAATACGTGAAAAAAATGGACGGATCCTAGTGACCCATGTTTGGACGGATGAGACACCACATTGTATCTTGTATTGTAAGAGTTAATGACAGTTGCTATCTATTATTTGAATGTAATAAAATCACACTAAAGACGTGCTTGTTTGTATTATTTAACTTCATTTTCTTTTCAAGCTGTGACGTCCCTGGGCGCTTCGGCGCCCTGGGGCTTCAGTCCCAAAAGCCCGTAGGTAAACGTGCTACCGGATACATAGAGATCAATGTAAATAGTTATTATATTATCAATCGCTTGGAATATCGCTTTGAATATAATATGTATAATTTAGTATATGAATTCATTAGTATTTATAACATTATAGCTTATATACTATTCAACAAAATTAAAGGATTACTTGTTCCACTCTGCAAAAATAGGCAAATTTCGAGATAGAATCGTCAAAAATAATCATATCGAGATTTTTAAAAAAGCATTTTAAAGCTTGAAATCTCTACTTTTCAAACCTGCACTTTAAAAAACCGTATTATTCATATTTCATAAAGTTGCACAAACATAAATAAAGATGCATCAGATCTCAAAATTTTTTACGAAATTTGCGAAGTTCCACGGAACCAAGTAAAAATTATACACAAATGCAGTCTACATCTTTCGAAAGAGTGAATCTTTAGCTTCAATTTCCTTTTTTATGAAGCTTCGTACAATTTTTTTTCAGCGAGTTATTCAACGTCGAAGCAAAAAGGGTCGTTTTTATTTCAACGTTGAATAACTCGATGAAAAAAAAATTGTACACAGCTCAACAAAAAAACAAATTAAAGGTAAAGATTCACTCTTTCGAAAACTGTAAACCACATTTGTGCACAATTTTTACTTGGCTCCATGGAACTTCGCAAATTTCGTAAAAAATTTTGAGATTAGATGCATCTTCATTTATGTTTGTGTAATTTTATGAAATATGAATAATACGGTTTTTTAAAGTACAAGTTTGAAAAGTAGAGGTTTCAAGCTTTAAAATGCTTTTTTAAAAATCTCGATACGATGTTTTTTGACGAAGTTACTCTATCTCGAAATTTGCCTATTTTTGCAGGGTGGAACAAGTGATCCTTTAATTTTGTTGAGTAGTGTATAATGCTAATTAAGAAAAAAATGATAAGATTAACCTCAATGATTTATGCTTCGAAATGATTTTTGCTTTTCTCAAAAAATTGGACTTAAAGGAAACATAAAGAATGATGAGTAAAATGAGTTATTCTTTGCATCCGGAATAAGTAAAAGCAGTATGATTTGCTTGTATTTTTTTTTTAGTTGCTTAATTTGATTCCAATTTTCGAAAAATTTTAATTTGTTGGAAGAATACTAAAATCATCTCTAATAATTCATCTTTAATAATACATATTCTGCTTAATAAAAGAAAATAAAAAAAAATATTAGTATATGAAAATAGAGCATTTCAATGGAAATTATTTTACGGCGTGTATGAGAGCGTTGTTGTTCATTGCTTATAAAGTATATGAGTGGAAAAAAAATCTTAAAATTAAACGTAATATACAACAACGCTCTTGAGTATCATAGTAAAAATTTACAATAATTCCCATTTTGATAACGTTTCTGTTTTTAGATGTTAATAATTTGTTTACTTTTTTGTCAGAATATGAACTATTAAAAATAAAAGCATTATTGTGTTTTACTTGCAAGTAAACGAAAATGAACATGTCTGAAGCTCAACAATAATAATTTATAGTACTAACTGTTTAATAACTCTATTTATGTCAGTTTTAATATTTTCCCAATAAATTTTTTAAAGTTCAGAATCGAATTCTACAGTCCAAAGAAACATACTGCTTTTATTATACTTACCACTCCGGAAGTAAAAAACTGGAAAAAATAATTTTAACTATCATCTTTTAGATTCATTCTTCGATATTATTGCGAAAAATTATTACACCAATTTTTTTTTACAAATTCATTTTAAAACTAAAAGAACTCACTTTAAAATACTTTTTCGTTAATTTTTTACCAATAATATTTCATTATAATCTATAAAGTAAAATACAAATATTGAAAAAGATACCAATTTTTAATTCTATACAATTTACAAACAAAATATCGTAGAAACAAAATTAAAAAACAGATTTACAGTTTTTGCTCTTTCTTTTAAATGCATTTTTAAAAACTTTTTAACATTTTTTAAAACTTCTCTGCGATTCTTCTTCATCGCGATACTTAACTTTTCAAATGCGAGAAAATTGCAAGCTCTCGAATTTATGAACGGTAGTGTATATATTTTATACACACATATAAGTGTATATGTGTGTGTGTGTGTGTTGTGTGTGTGTGTTTGTGTGTGTGTATGTGTGTGTGTGTGTATACGTAATATAAACGTGTATGTCAAAAATATAACTGAATGCTTAATATATCAGCAATTAATGGTCTTTCAACCTACACGAAATATGCGTATCGCGTACATTTTTCACAAACGATCATTGATTTGTTCGTGAGTGACAGAAAAAAAAGTTTGGGACTAGAGAACGCGCTTTTATACCGAAATAGTAAATTTCCAACTACCGCAACCTCGCTCTTTTCATTCTCGCGGGAAACAGCGGAATTGACGGATAAAGTGTGGTACGCATGTTGCCGCAGTTCAATGTGAGTTGGAAACAATTGATAGCTGTAATGAGATTGGCTACCATCCTGACCGCTTCGCATCAACTACGCACAAATGCCGCGGCCGATGCATTTCTAGGTGGAGGTAGGTTCTCTACGTAGAACGTCACCACCGACGAAACACTATTAGCTTGATTAGGAGTACCAAGGTGAAAACATTTACTGGTGCGCGTGATGATCAAACAAGCTCCCTCATTAATGACGTGTTATAGCCGCAGCGTGAGCCGTTAAATACGAATAGAATATCCAAAGTTCGAGAAATTGAATCTCATGCTACAGTTTGATATGCCAATAAAAGAATGGCGCTGATAAATATTTATAAAACTAATCATTGTAAATACAATTTCTAGTACGCCGCGTGACCGAACGTTCACTGTGACGATTAACCCTTCGTCATATGATGTACATCATATTATTTTATTAATTCATCATTTTAATCTATGACATGATAATAAATATATGTATTCCTAATTTTTTTATGTTTTCATGTCATCGATTGAAATGCTAAATCAATAAAATAATATGATGTACATCATATTATTTTATTAATTTATCATTTCAATCAATGACAGTAAATATGTATTTTAAACTTCTTAATGTTTTTTTTCAAATTGCTCGTATTATATCGACCACTTATTTTCTCATTTGTGTTCATTTTTATGCAATGTTTTTACACAATACCTACACGAAAAAAATATTTTTAAAGTATCAAAATAATTATAATAATTATATAGGACGCTCAAATTGATTATTAACCCTTACCATACCATCTACAATTTGGTGCCCCATCCATACGATCAAGGGTCACTTCAAATCTTTTCGTTTTTTCACCTCTTCAAAATAATAAAAAAAATCTCTAAAAATTCACCAACATACTTTCAACTTTCTAGAATA
>NW_017297714.1:771428-780118 GCF_001594075.2 Trachymyrmex cornetzi | reverse complement strand
TATATATATATATATAATTTATAATTACCGAAAGACTCAAAGAAACTTGCACGAACAGTAGGATCGCTCGGTCACTAGTTATTCATATTAGTACGGTAAGGGTTAAAATGACAAAATTTTTTACTGCTTTACTTATCATAAATTTCTTACATAATTATTTTGATAGTTCAACAAAATTATTTTCAGATCTGTATTTATCTAAATTTTTAGATACTGCAGCAAAATCGTTTTGTGCACTGTGTTGTATACAATGTGATAAAACGTATAGTGTATGGTTCTGAAGGATTAATTTTCCAAATGAACTCTGTTGTATTTTTCGTTACGTGAATATTGATAGGGGATTAGGTTATCACATACTGTATATATACGTATATAATAACATATATCAATTAAAGTATTATATAGAGGAAAGTTGCCGATACTGACATAGGTCTTCTAAAGTGACACTCCCTTATTTCTCAGAAACTAACTATTGCACTTTATTAATACTAATAAAATCATGATCTGTTTAGCTAATTAAAGAAGTACAAACTCATAATTCATATATTTGTGGCTTATTTCTATACCAAATCAGCTAAAAAATTCTATGAATCCGAGAAGAAAATTCTTACGGTGTTCTTTTGCAAATTGCGTAATTAAAATAATAGTTATTACTGTATTATTGATAATATTATGTCATTTTAAATGTTTATAGTTTCATAAATTAGTTTTCTTTACGGAATAGGATATATCTTTATTTATAGAATAGGAATGTTGGTATTATTGCCTACTATGTCAGTTTTGGAACCCATTTTGTCAGACGCTCATTTTTGTATAACTTACGAAAAACTTAATTATTGCAAAATTGCAAACAGTATTATAAAAATTGGTTATACTATCTGATAGACAACACTTTTTACTTTGTATTTATGTTTTTGAAGTTGTATTTTTACCTTTTGTTTAAGAAATATTGTCCAAAAACAAAGTGGTATGTCGGTATCGGTGATCTTCCTCTAATAAGTTATGTACGCATAATAATTATTTATTGTACATTAATTATTATATAAAGTTACATATTTAATATATGTATTTGTTTCTCATAAATAAAAAATCAATTAACACCATAAACGTAATAAATATGGATTGCACATTTTCTATCTTAATTAGTATCTGTATTCCGTTAGAAAGAGAAAGCAATGTTGAATTCGTATAAGTATCTCTCTTTAATTCGTTTTGAGTGGGAAAAGTAATAGAACAAACAATAGAAACGCCGATTTAACCTTATCTGTCATTATTCCCACTACTAATATTTTGGAAATGGATCAAATACTTGATTTCTTATTTGGAAGATGATAATGAGCGTTTTTAAGTATCTTCAACATTTTTGGTAAGATACATAAAACGAGAGTGCCAAATTCAAGATATTTATTTTGCGTCTCGATTCATCTGGATTGAACAAGTTTATTTGCAGGAACGACTAGCCAAAGTAGAACGCTGGAAATTGAAGATGCGATAAAAAGGGCGCACTTGCGCTCTTCTCATCGTACCGAGGATGGTAATCAAATTCTCAAAAAGTGCTATCTTCTTATCGAGATTCCGAAAAAAATACTAGAGATCTTCAGAAGTTAAAAAAAAAAGAAAAAGCTATGAAAAGAATGACACAAGGAGCACTGAGCGAGGAGAATGTACATTGTAACAACGTCAAATAATGCAAACGGACAATTTCGATGGGATATAACTCGCATTACGGAAATCGATACTCCGCCAGGAAAATTTTACTCGTGTGTGTACATGTGTATGTGTGTGCAATGTTTGCTCATGCTATAAAAAATTCGACGGAACTTCGATCCATCGGACGTAATGAAATTTTCCTTAACGCGTGACGTTGCTTTCGTAACGAGTTGTCTCTCCTGCGCAGATGGAAATAACTCGCTTGTTTAATGCAACTGTCGTCAGGTCGTTGTCCTCGTGAGATCGGAGACGAAGAATAAAGGAGATGAAGAGAAGGGGCAAAATTTTCTGCAAGATGGGAATGAAGGAAAACAAGATTTCTCTTCCGGATGCTTACGTGCCGAGGGTTAAAAAAACATCGTACAAGACATTACAGAAAAAAAATGCAATGGGGTCAGCTGACGTCGAGCTTCCTCTTCGGACATTCGACAGTTCCCTGCGTATCTCAAACGCCCGCCCGAGGAGAAAAAAGCTCAATAATGAGAAACGAAGGATGAAGCGTGTTTACAGCGACCGAGGAGAAAAAAAATGTCCCTGACAAGAAGCAGTCAATTTAATTTCTTTAATCTGGTTTTTTCCCATTTGGACGCTGTGACTTTCTGAAATGCGAATAAATACGAATGTAGTTAGAAATTGTCGACTTGTGTCTCTTTTATCTTTATATCTTTTGCGAGTTCCAAAGTTAAACGTTGTAGCAAAATAGTAACGACGTTGTATTACGTAAAATGCATATTATCCTTGGCGTTGCTGGGGTTACAATTATTTCTCGATATTCATTAAACGTTAGTTAAATATTAATTAAATGCACATGCGTATAAAATTAATGATGATGGAATTAACACAAGAGAAATCCCTCGCGCTCACATATACACGCACACGCGCACACACGCAGAGTACACACTTATCGATCAGAGGTGCACCAGAGAGATCTTCCTCTCTGATTGAGATCCGAATCGAATGGTTACACAAAACAGAACAAAGGACTGAAGCGCACGTTTGTGAGATTATTGATCGTCAATTTCTTACCTGGCGATTCCGGTGTTCCTCCCACACCTGTCGTTTCCGGAATCCAACCTCGTCCATGCTCCGGAAACGTATTGGGTCCGCAATAGAAGAAATTGATGTTCTTTTCGCAATTCCGCCAACTGCGCGTAACGTGTTAAAGCTTCCATCAGGCGTGATTCTCCGTGCGATCACGCTCGAAATAATAATTCGCGTGTCTTCCCAATGAAGTTTGCAGAACACTTTATTTTGCGAATTCGCTGTTCGAGGGCATTTTCAACGTGACACCACTTATTACTCTTCCATATATTTTTCTTTTTCACTAACTAGTTGTCGCTTTACGAGGAAAATATAAAGCGTTACTTCCCACTGCAGAAACAGCACGAACAGAATTGTTTATTCGACGACAATCCCGTCCGTTGTTATTTTATTGAAACATATTTTTTAAACATTTGTTCACAATTTCCTTTTTCATCCCTCAGAAAGGCACGCTTGTCTATTTTTCTTTCTGCAAATAAAAGTATTCATTGCACGTCTCGCCGAGATCATTCCTTTTTTCTTCAGGGAACGTTAATTCCTAGAATTCATGTATCAAGCAATATTTGTGTATATAAAACGATCGTCAGAGAGAAGAAAAATTTTCTGTAACTCTTTAAATTCTTCATTATCATATTCTAATGCATTACTAATTTAATGTATAATTTAATGTATAATTACAGACAGTACTATGTGTGTGATGCAATGTTGGAGCTTGTAAGATTTTAATTATCTTGATTTTTTTAGAATTTACTCTTATTACATCAAATTTTCAATATACTTATACATAATTATCAATCATAGCTTCTACGAATGGTATCAAAGGATATATTATTATTAATATAATATACATCTTTTTTATTTTTCACATTACGTTATGATATAACAAAAAAAAGATTCATTAAATTATATTAGTGTTACATATTCCTCGATATATTTTCTACATTAACGAATCGAAAAATACAGTTAACTTTAGAGTATAATTGTGTTATTAATAAAATATATGAAACTTTTAATCTAATACGAATTTAAAGTTTACATTTTATACTGTATATTAAAAAAAATAATTAAAAAATATTAATTTATCGCGAAGATGTAAAACGAGGCAATTCGTCCTTCACGGTTGACATAAAATCTCCATAATAAATCAAACTAACCAAGACTCTTTATAAATCAAAAAATTGGAAAGAATACGGCCGTTAGGAGTTAAGCGCAGAAGACGTCGTGCAAATATATACACTTATGAAGCTTGAAACTTCTTTATTCAATAAACGCGCTTACATGTTTCGGCTCATTTTTGAGCCTTCCTCAGAGCAAACACAAACTAACATATATAAAATAAAAGTTATCCTGTCATAGTGAGCTCCCCTACATCGAGAATTTAAATGCCAGAATTAAACAAAAAGAAATAAAAGGAAAATGAAAAAGAAGGGAAATATTTAAAATGTCGAATTAAAGAATATAGAAACTAATTTATCAAAAAACTTTAAGAATATAATTAATTATCCCGAAAATAAGGACGCTCACCACGATTACAAAGCATCGTATCGCAAACATTACCATGAATAATTCAAGATCCGGTTCCTGATATATTGGCCAGTCGGTATCAGACACAGTGAGTCACATTTTAATTATTAGCTAGTATTAATGAAAACTGTAAAGTCCTTTTCTTTCTTTTTGTTTAATTCTGGCATTTAAATTCTCGATGTAGGGGAGCTCACTATGACAGGATAGCTTTTACTTTATATATGTTAGTTTGTGTTTGCTTTGAGGAAGCCTAAAAAATGAACCGAAACATATAAGCGCGATTGCTGAATAAAGAAGTTTCAAGCTTCATAAGTGTATTATTTGAGCGTCGTCTTCTACGCTTGATTCCTAACGCCCATATTCTTTCCAATTCTTTATAAAATTTCCACTTGTAGGCATCTGACACAAATGATTTTAGTGTCATTTTAATTAGCGTCGAGACACTGCAGTCGTGTCTCTAGGTCTTAAATAATATCGCTATCGTTTGATCGAATGATGGTCATCTGAAGTTAAAGGTTTTTCACTAAAATCGTAACTTTTAACTTTAGATGGCCACCATTTTGTTAAAAATTATTATTTTTTAAAAAGCTACGATTAAACGATAGCGTCATCATTTAAGATTAAAATAACACCAAAATTATTTGTTTCAGATGCTTAGAAATAGAAATTTTGTGTCAACTGTAAAAGACACAATAGTTTTCTTAAATGTTTTATATTTTTGCGACAAATTAATATTTTTTTAATATGTAGTATATAAAATATAAACTTTAAATTCGTATTAGATTAAATATTCCATACACATTTACAACACAATTACACCTTAAAGTCAATTCTACTTTTCAACTCTCATGTCTGCCCTTCACCCAAAAAAAAATATTCTGCCGATAAGCTGGGAATTACTCTTAGCATTTCCTCTAAGCAAAAAATCTTAAATGAATCAGGTGCGTGTATTTATAACACGTATTCATCTATAAAAATGAGGACACATGAGCTACGATCAAAAATAAATTCCTCTATACAAAATTCTATTATAATAACTCGAATAGCCTTTTGAAATAAAAGAATATGCAAGATACTTCTTGTTCATCCTCTTATTTCAAAAGACTATTCAAATTATTATGATAGAATTTTGTATAGAGGAAATTATTTTTGATCGTAGCTCAAAACTCTGATTCCTCAAAACGTGTTATCCTATAAGCTACACATCCTAGCTACATATCTCAAGAAGATTCCTGTATTGAAAGGAATATTATTCTCTACAAACGAGAGTATTTTTTGGATTACGTAAAAACGACTTTCTCTATCCAAATTGCATGCAACATAACTTTTATATTGTTCCACAATGGTGTTTTTTCATATAATATTTATCTTAATTATTTTGAATTAATAAATACCAGCGTGTTATTTCGTTTCTATGTAACCTCATCAAATATTAATAATATGAAGCTGTTATCATGAAATTAAGAATGGTTACAGTACGAAGTATACCGTTGGCAATAACTCGATCACAAGCGTGCGATTAGCTCAGCGTAAATGTATTAGGCTTACCGTTCTAGGGATCGTAAGTTCAAATCTTACCGGAGCCGGCGATGCGATGCGTTTTTAAATAATTAGTTATAGTTAATAAGACGGAATATAAGTATGCAAAACAGTAAAAATATAAATTAAACTGGAAAAATAAAAAGTAATAGTAACAAAAGAATTATTTTTTTCATTAAGATATAACCATAATTTTCTTATAACAAGTAAATATGATATTTAATTCAAGCGCAAAGAGATTCTTCCATTATTAAGAGGATTGCAATCTTAAAGCCAACCTGTCATGGGTAAACGAAATTCCTCTACTTTGGAGAGTATCCTCTCGAGGTCATATATAAATGGAAAATCCTCTGACATTAATACGGAACCGCTAAACGGTAGAATATTTTTTTTGGGGTGTTAATCCATACAATCTCTCAAACTTTTTCAACATTTTGTTCTTTTAACTTAACAACTTTACTTTCTACAAGAAAATCCGACCTTTCGTATTTTTATCTATACGACGAAATCAAGAATCATACATGGGCGTAGGTCCTTTCTTTATTGCGAAAGACAGAAAAACAAAAAAGTGGTCTTTATTGGTTCGCTAAGACACGTTGGTTGTTTTAACAAGATATCGCGAGAGATTTAGACGGAACAGATGTAACTTTGTTCTCGCACAAATCCTAAATCCATTTTTTCTTCCTCATTTCATCGTCCACAAACCCTAAATCCATTTTTTTCCCTCATCTCATCATCCTTGTTGCATAACTTTCCTTGACCGGCTTAACTGAATGGTTCCGCGATATATTTAATTGCGAATAGCCGAGTCGTAATTAATTTCGTATTAGAAGCGAATCTGTTGGAATAATTATTTAGTATGGCGCGTACGCTCATATGCAATTACAATTTTATTTTAATTAACAGTTCTAAAGATGATTTTCGATGTAAAATTGTTCAGAACATTTCATAATTTCATTGTTATTCAAAAATGTTATTATTTTATATAACATTATAAATATATAGAGGAAGGTCACCGATACCGACATACCACTTTGTTTTTAGACAATATTTCTTAAACAAAAGGTAAAACTACAACTTCAAAAACATAAATACAAAATAAAAAGTGTCTTTTATCAGATAGTATATAAGCAATTTTTATAATACTGTTTGCAATTTTGCAATAATTAAGTTTTTCATAAGTTATGCAAAAATGAGCGTCTGACAAAATGGGCTCCAAAACTGACACAGTAGGCAGTAATGCTACGTATTCCTATTCTTTTTCTTTTACAGGAATTATCTGTATAAAGTACCTATAAGTGAATGTATATAAGATTTTGCAGAATCATTTTACTTCGTTATAAAACATTTTTATTGAATTATATGCATATTTACTTTATGCTATTCTACAAGATGCAAATATGTAACGCGATAATTTTTCTGGAGTTGTTCCATATATGCACGATTGCCTTCAACTCCAATAGACTTATTTGACACTATAAAGCAACATTATAAAGATTAAGTTAGCTCATGGTCTGTTTTACGGACAGGTGTGTCGGTTTACGCTACACCCCAATTTTAAATTAAATATCGTATTATGAAAAGACTAAGAGAAAAAATAATATAAATAAAACTTATTTCAGGAACTACAAGTATTTAAAATGACGTAATATTATCAACAATATAGTTACTATTATTTAAACTTCACAATTTGCAAAAGAAAATTGTAAGAATTTTATTTTCGCATTTGTAGAATTCGTCTTTAGCTGATTTGATATAGAAACAAGCCACAAACCTACGAATTATGAGTTTGTACTTTTTTAATTATGTAGCTAAACAGATCACGAATTTATTAGTATTAATAAAGTGCAATAGTTAGTTTCCGAAAAATAAGGGGGTGTCACTGTAGGAGACCTATGTCAGTATCGGCGACTTTCCTCTATATATATATACCATGGTATATATATATATATATATATTTAATGTTATTATTTCTAGTTAATTAAAAAATACTTACCAAGTACATTTAGGTACTTGATTGACTAGAATTCTTTCGGTATCATATACATGTTTTTCCATGAAAAAGCTATTCATATCATATAAGATTATTAATCATATTCGAATTTTGTTCGTGCGCAATAAATTACTCTAAATCTGTAACAATGAAATTTCACTGCATTAAATTGAAATTTCAATACAGGCATTAGTGGCAATTGCGCCAATGTTACTGCCAGTGAATTTTATTGCAAGATGGGAATGGAAAATCCATTCGATAATTAGAGTGAAAAATTTACTCCAAAAAGGAGTAAATTTGGAGGTTGGAATAATGACAGAATAATGTCATTCCAAATCCAGATAACAAAAGTTACAGAGACAGATTTCGAACAGAGCATGCTCTTAATTTATTGACCTATTAATCTTATTTTTAATTGTTATTATTTTATTTTTAATTATTTTATTCTGTCTCTCATGTTTATAGCTACGTTTACACCATGCACTTAGTCCGCGATCTATACGATAGGTGTCTTTGTTTAACCTACAGGATAAACAAGGACATCTATTGTATAGACCGCGGCCTAAATGCGGTGTAAACGTAGGCTATGTCATATCCCGGGTAGAATTTTGTCGGGGCGTGCCCTACGTCCATGTAGGGCCTGAACAGGCATGCCCTAAAATAGGTCTGTCAACGTTGGGCCCAAATAGGTATATCCTAAAATAGGCCTGCCATCGTTGGGCCTAGAAAGGGCCTAGAAAGAAAAATTCTAGATGGAATTTCCTAAACAGGCCTTGAATGGGCACTGACGTGAGTGCCCCTAACAGGACCTGCCATCGTTGGGCCTAGAAAGGGCCTGGAAAGGAAAATTCTAGATGGAAGTTCCTAAACAGGCCTTGAATGG
>NW_017297714.1:766201-771076 GCF_001594075.2 Trachymyrmex cornetzi | reverse complement strand
GGGCCTAGGAAGGAAATTTCTAGATGGAATTTCCTAAACAGGCCTTGAATGGGCACTGACGTGAGTGCCTTTAACAAGGCCTGCCATTATTGAGCCTAGAAAGGGCGATATATAGATATTCCAAAATAGGGTCTAGGGAGGTGTTCCATGAAAGGGCCTAGATATTTACTAGATATAGATACAACAGAGAGACCACCAGCGTTAAAGGCTGTGTGGCTCAGTGGCAACGTCAAAGTCTACCAACTCAGAGCAGAGACCAGGCCTGGGATCGAGACGAGGAGCGCCCTGATATTTTTCTCTGTTGTTGTCAATTGTTGACACATGCCAAAATAGGACGTAATTAAGCTTGCCAGGATAGGGCCTAGTTAAACGTGTCTAGACAGGACCTAGTTAGGGGTGTCCAGACAGAGCCTAGTTAGGCGTGCCCAGATAGGGCCTAGTTAGGCGTGTCCAGATAGCGCCTAGTTAGGCGTATCCAGATAGGGCCTAGTTAGGCATATCCAGATAGGGCCTAGTTAGGCATATCCAAATAGGGCCTAATCAAATTTACAAATCGGGCCCTGATTTGCACGAGCGTTACATCTCTGTACAGGGCCTAACCGGACTTGCCTGAATGGGGCCTAGACAGAAATGGGGAAAAACTATCTAGGGCCTGTACGTGCCCCCTTTTAAAATTCTACCCGGGGTGTATCTCGTCCGTAGATGCGTCTCGTCCGTAATGACCATGACGAATGATAAACATACGACAAACAGTGCTCTATGTCGCTAAATTCACTCTTTGCAATAACATTCAATGCATCTTGCAATGCATTATCAACTAATGATCAAATAAACTACTTCGATTAATGAAATAGTCTACTCTTTTATGTAAGAATAGACAGACTAACTTCAAAGCAGTGAAAATCCATACTTAAAGCAATGACTTTGCTACTCACTTTTGTTAACAGTAAAATTTTAATTGCTATAGATTTAGAATGTAAAATTAAATTAAATTAAGTTAATTAAAGTGAATTAGGTAAATTAGAGTAAATATTTTTATGTTACAATGGATCTCCTGCATGTGAAACGAATTTCATAAATTTACAATTTGTAGTAAATGCAATAATGTCGTTGGGAAAGATCGTGAACATCTTAACATTTTCCGTCCTGCTATTTTGTAATTTATCCCGATAGCCACCATATCGTTTCATCAAGGTGGCTACTGTTTTCCGATAACGAAATATCGACCTACAACGAGTAAAGGTCTCGAGTGACTCCGCACCCTAAGAAAAATTACCTGTCCTGCATTACAGGGGCATTTTTTCATGTCTTATCTTTAAAAAAGAGAAAAAAAAACATACGACCTTTCGTCGTAAAGATATCCCTTCGATCCCATTTTATCCAAGATACGTATATTGTATTGTAAAAAAATGTTTTTATTTCTCTTACGACTATTTATAAAACTTGTATATCCTCAATCTGACGATCCTTCTCTTCAAGCTTTCTCGGGAAGCGAGAGTTCGAAGAAAGAACCTTTGGAACAAAGCAACGCTGATAGAATTCCATGATACTGCTGTACAATCCTCGCACGTGATCGACATTTCGCGTTACGGGGAAAAATTAAGCGATGCAATAATGACAAACTTTCTCGCTCCGCTTTCTCATCTCACTTCGAAAAATGTGAAACAATTTTTATTTTCGCATCGAATGGGTGAAATTGCCACAAAACAGTCCGGACCATTCGTTGAGATGGCCGCAGGAAAGGACGCACTTCGAATTCGGGAGTAATGAAATTTATCACTGTTACGTGACCGGAAGCGACAATCCACCCCAGAATACGCTTCTTTCAAAACGATTTCGTGAATTTCACGAAATTTTCAATTTATCATTTGATTATACGCGTCATACCATTGTTGTGTGTATAAGATGAAAGAACGATCAGCAATACACACAGTTTGAAATTCACTTTGATCAAGTATCTTGTATTTGTCGGCATAAATTAAACGTTTAAAATGGAAGCTAATTAATTTGATTTGAACACTTTTATCCATTGAATCAAACGGATACTTAAGAATAAATTACCGATGCGATTAACGCGACGACTCTCCAAAGGCCCTCTAGAATTCATGATCCAAAAAGTAACGGGCGCACGTTAGAAAAAAAATTCAATGCACCTGGGATTATCCTGATGTCACGTGTTATTATTTCAAGTCGATAAAAATAAAACGCTTCACAAATTTTACATTCGAGTGCGAAGAATGTACTACTGGTAGGATCTTTCATTCATTATTGACAATTTCGTGACATGAGTAAATATAAAATTGAAGTATTTCGTAAATGTTATGTAAGTTTTTTATTTCTCCTAATTTATTATATATATAATAATAATAATCTAATAATTATTTTTATTAATTAAATGACAAAAATTGTGTTTAAAAAATTACATTTTTGTTGAATAAAAAAAATGTAATGCTCTTACTTTGTTTTTTTACTAATTGATCCACTATTACACATCTAATTCAGTATTAAAGTACAATGTTATATTTTTTTCGTGGACTTGGATCTTCATTTAGTCGCTAAATAAGCGGACGAGATGAGAAGCGAAATTAATATTTGTACGTGTATATGGGTCACACACGAGAGAAATGATATTAGCAAAATTATAACGATGGCCGTGTAATAATTATGCGCCTTTCGGAGCTCGTAATGTCTTTAACCTCGCTCCTTATATGGATGAGCGCGCAGTTGGCTGGAGTAACTTCAAGACTTTGTACCCATTCTCGAGAGAGAAAAGAGATGTGAAAAAGAAAAAACTGAGAAAAAGTAGAAAATAGAAGCTACCTACAGCACGATATGTCAAATTGCGACGTGATGTGTCGCGATGATGATCATGCTTTGATTTACAACAGCCGTTTTTAATTTTTTGCGAAAAACTGACGTCGATCTAAATCATAATGGGGATTATTTTTCAAAATTGTCTTAAGTTATTATTAATCGCACTTTTATAATTTCATATACATGTTAAAATTAAATACTTGCTTTTTAATTTCACGCGTATTCTGTATCTCAATTATAAATATTAAATCATTGTTATTTTATTCTCTGCATGATTCGACAAACATAATTAAGCATACAAATGGAACATTGAAATTTAATCATGCACCCTCAGCTATGCGCTATGTGGATGAGGTCACGCGATTAAGTTTCAATTTTTTATTTCTATACCGAATACAAATTGTACAAATGACAAATTCTGCATGCGATAATTAGTTCGTATAAAAGGGTGGAAAGGACATAAATCACACACCGACGCAAAATTCGCGCTAGTGGGTCAACTTAATGGAGAAATTACGATAGCAATTTGGAAATTGCGATACTAATGGTATCGTTCGAGCAACGATTAACAACTAGCGGAGATATATCGACTGGAAGAAGCTGCAACTACTAATCACGATGGATTTATATTGTTAGATTACTCGCATTGTACATCTCGCAAATTTAATACTCAACTACTTTCATGATCAGTACTTAATGGTACATTTACTGAACATCATGATATTCGAAAACTTTCTTTCTATATAATAGAAATCCAAAACAATAATAGCAGTAGTAAATGTCAGGCAATAAATGTACATCCAAGAGAAACGCGAATCGAGGAAGGAGCTTGATATCGAGATACCTCGTGATTTGCCTTTGGAATGTTCCGTGAAAAATATTTTGCGCATTTGCATCTGTAGTATGCGCTTTATCGAAATTCGATGGTTCGAGGACGTTTGAGTGCCAGGGAAAACAGATAAACTAGCCAGACAGACGCGGAAGCGGAGGTCAATGTCCTCGAAAAGGCGCGTATCGCAGGGTCGTATCGGAGATCCGCAGCTTGCAACCCTGCAAAGGGAACTCTGACATATAAAAACTTAAACAGAGACTCAGTAATAATGACCACGTGCAATCGCCTCGAAGTTTTATCGCCAAAAACGGAACGTCCCGTCGCCGTGTGCTGGACAGAGAATTTCAGAAGTCGGATTCAGATAAATCATAAATTAATTTTCTATACAAATAATTCTGCGTATGGCTGCGTGCGTGACGTAGGCACGCGCTTCGTTTCATTTGTGAGAGATGTTGCACATAAAAATTCTTAAAATTTTAAAAAGAAAAAGTAAATCCCTCTTTGTAAATTATATTATTAAATACGATCCACGCAATCTCGCCTGCTTCGTGTATTTTCTCACCAACATCATAATTGAAGGGTGCTCCAATAGAGAATGCGCGAATAAAAAGAAGCACTAAATTCTCAAATGTAAGTGAGTATCCTCGCGAAAGCACATACCCACTCGCTTTGAGCCTCAGTAAGCACTCGTATCTCTTCACCTTGCGGTGTACATTGCTCGCAACGAAACCGCTTTGGATCCACCGGGGGAGCTCATCGGCGTCGTCCCGGAGTTAATAATTGCGATGCACGTTGCGGCATTGCTGAAGAAACGTCTTCGGGAGGTTGTCGACCCGGCTAACAATCACGGAGCGGCACGTCACCTTTCCTCGCGGGTTTTGTCGCGCCAGGATTGCAGCGGGACGAAGAAGGTGTCAACGTGCCGGTGAAGCACGTACGCACGCATGCACAGATGCACACCCGCACTGTACGCACTTTCTTTGTGAATTTTGCACGGAAATCCACCTTCGGTCATCCGTACACGCGAGTTTAAAACGTCTCGCAGAGACGCTCGTGCGGTCGATCGGCACTATTTACGCCGAGGATGCGACATCTCTTGAGGGGGGCCAGTCAGAAAAGGGGTGGATTGGCGAACGTAAGTTAACCGCGTGGGATGGTCTTTTGGAGTGCCGGTCCCGACGTTGACTGCGCCATCGGGCAGACTCCATCGCGCCGCTCGACATCGGCGG
>NW_017297714.1:749789-766139 GCF_001594075.2 Trachymyrmex cornetzi | reverse complement strand
GCGAGACTGTCGGGTCGATCTTTGTTTTATCTCCTTTACCAAGCAGCTTCTATTGAATCGACGTCTCGAAAAAAGATTTCTTCGCGACATCTTCGATCGAGGCAAGATAATTATGATAATGAAGCTACGAACTGAGAGACAGAAACTGCCGGTTGATTTAATTGCGGTTACTTGGAAAGATGTTTTTCACTGTAATTATAGGAGTAAATATTTTATATTTTCCTTGAAAAAGAAAAAGGAAAAGCCAAAACTAATAAATGCTAATTACTTTTATGTCGTTTAAGCAATAATGAGAAGCAGTAAAAGATCGTAAGCGAGAATATATAATTTTAGATTGGATCTCGGGGATGTAAATTTATACCATTCGTTGGTGGCTTTAGTTACACCCAATTTCATCGGTCTTTTATCTTGCAAGAGTCTAACTTTTGACTCTTATATCTTGATTCTTTTGCGTCTGGTATACGGTGATACAGGTCCTTCTTTCAGCCTCCTTGCTCTAGAGGAGCAGTTAATGATTACGATAAGATATGCGGGATATTTCATTGCGCTGATGAACGATCATGTTCATTGAATTTTCCTGTAGTAATTTCTTTGCAACAGCCAACTTTATCTCAAGACGTAACGCGCGTTTTATCTCAAGAAATTAAAATTATTCTTATTAATTAGTAATATATAATACGATCATTATGTATATCAAATTGTTCCTCTCAATTGCTACGTCGCTTATATTAACTTTATGTCGATTCTTCGCTTGCATGTTAGTGCTTAACAATACATTAGTACTATATAATTATTCACGTCGACACGAACACACATTACTTTATATATATATTCAATTAACTCAACTCTAATTAATTGAATATAATTACATTTGTACAAATATATAATACTAATTTATTCCTCAGATCTTCCATGTAGCATACGCTTATATTTATAGTGTTTAATTCTTGTCGGTCCGAATAAAATCTTATTATACTGGTTATACACGCTGCCTGCAAGAAGTGTTATTGTTCTTACATATACTGATTATTGTGAAGAATATTACTAAGGCCTCGGTGGTCTAATGGCTTAGGACGCTCGTACGGAATACAAGAGATCCGGGTTCAAGTCCCAGCCGAGGTAATATTTTTCGCAATACATTTATTTAAGGTTTTCAGCACATTATTAATTTAATTTAACTTGTGACATTATTGCAGTAGCTTAATTGTGTTAGATAAAGTCCGGAAAAATTTTGGCGCGCAGTTTGAATAACTACAAAAATATGATATATATGCATGTATACATATATAGGATATAGATAATTCATTGGGAATTATTTAGGCAAAAAAGATCTAGCTTTGACCGTCATAGGCCTGAATATGCTTATACTTAGTGTTTAATTCTTGTCGGTCCGAATACAATCTTATTATTGGTTTATATCTTAAAGTTACAATATACTTTAATGAACCGTAATTCACACAACGTGTAATAATTATATATTACTTGTAAAATGTCTACATTTCTTTATAAATCCTTCCTTATTATGTGTGACTTTGGTAATCAGCTTATCGCGGAAGAGAAGCGCTAGCGTGACGCATTCGATATCGACTGGTATTATTCTCAGCGCACGTTGAAAGTTCTAACAATATTACGAGAAAGACAGAAAGGGAGAGAGAGAGAGAGAGAGAGAGAGAGAGGAGAGAGAGAGAGAATGACAATTTTGCTAAACGAAGCAATACATCATGCCGAGGAAACTTTCAGAGATATTTCATTGTAATCGTACGTTACATTTTTTTATCGAATTAAGATGCGCATAGCGAAAAACTCGCGCAGAGTCTAAAAGGTTACTGCAGATTGAACTCGCTCGTTGGAAAGCGACGCGAGCGATCGATCATTTCAATCCGGTCGCACAAGATGGAAGGCCGAGATTAAATATCCATTGTGTGGCCGCTATGTGTCTGGATAACATCCGCCGTGCCATTGGACAGTTTCGGGTAGTTTCGAACGATTCTAATTACAAACATAGTCGGCCGCAAGAGGAGGCAATAAAGCCTCGAGGGTGGATGAAAACTTCGCCGATTATCGAATCTGCTTGCTCGACGTATCAAGCAGGAAAAGTCAGACATCGCCATGTACCGGAGGCACCATGTGTTAGTTTTAATTATGACTCGCGGTGGTAGAAGGTAAGTGGCGTGGAAGATGCAGCAATATTACATGTTCTAATGATACCATTCATCTTCCAATTAGATGTGTTTATTTCCAACAGAGTTTAACATGTTTATTTAATCACCTGTCTGCTCATTATTAATCATTTTTAATTCCAGCAAAATTCAATATATCCGTTTACATATCCGTTTATATAAAGTCTTTTAAAAGACGCAAAATTGTTTTGTAATCAATATTTTTATCGTCA
The DNA here is from genome assembly GCF_001594075.2 of Trachymyrmex cornetzi. Classification (NCBI taxonomy): domain Eukaryota; kingdom Metazoa; phylum Arthropoda; class Insecta; order Hymenoptera; family Formicidae; genus Trachymyrmex; species Trachymyrmex cornetzi. Next base: position 763,747 of record NW_017297714.1, on the reverse strand, counting down.
TTATTGTTATTAAACGTATTATTGTTATTAATCGTAAGTAATCTGTTTATATTATCTATATTATACATATAAAGACAAAAAGGTCTATTTTATCTCAGGATTAGATTTTAAAATTATTTTTACTCGCTATTATCATTCATATGTTACAACAAAGTTATAATTTTCAATTAAATTAGAATTAGCTTAGAAAAAGAGAAAAGAAGCGAAAAAGAAAAGAAAGAAAAACAGAACTAAAATCAAATTGGCATTGGCCACGGGTAATAATAACAAAAAAAAAAAACGAGTGAAAACGAGTAAAGCCGCGAGCAAACGCGCAGTATTTTCTTACTGCTGGCCATGGCTGATCATGAACGGATGAGTCTACTTACGGTCAGTAGTGGCACTCAATCTGTGATCGAACAATAAGGGGAAGTTAGCTTACGCTAGCGTTTTATCTGTTGGAGATAAGTGATCTTCAAAATTGCGATAAAAAAGATGCTAGGCGGATGTATCGAATGCCCACACGACGCGAGGTGTATACGCAGAGAGACTATATACATATATAATACATGTCGACCTCACGCATGGGATGACAAAAAGAATGACAAAGGATCTCATTAACGTCGCAGGGAAATATCTCGGGCACGTTGAAATTTGATCTCGATATGGATATACATCACAGTCACATCCAGGGACGTTTCGATACGGAATGTAGGGCAGCATGATAAATTATTACAACTAAACGCGTAACAATAATACGCAACATATCTTATATGTTGCGTATTATTAATTCTTGCGTAGTACGTTTTCAGCATTTTTATTAAATAATAACACGCATAGATCATTCAGATCAATTTTGACAATATCAAAATAATCAAGGAATTTTTACAAAATTTATGCACATTGGACACAGAGAAGTGCTCTCCTCTCCAATTTTGATGAGATTTTAATATAGTGTAGTCTAGATCAAAATAAGTAACACGTATTTTTTTATACTTGCCCATGCACGCTTTTAAAGAGTAAAACCCCTTTAAAAAAAGTCGATTCTTTTTCGAAGCAAATACTGTTATGTAAAAATCGTAACTATATAAATTATAAAAAATGGAAATAAATTTTTTTATATTAAAGCTAAATGGGGATTAAGAATATTTTATATAATAATTTAAATAAATATATTTTAATTTTTTATTTTTTTTAAATAAAACATTTTTTATAAAAAAATTGGTATAAAGTACTCTTGAAATCATTCAACTTTTACGTGGAATAAAAAATTTTCTTTTATATTATTTATACATATATAGTTTATATGTAGTTTCGATGATATTTGTTTAAAAGAAACTAATAAATTAAGTGTTTTACCTCTCTAAATAAATATAGGTACGTATAACAAAAATACGTATAACAAAAATACTTATTATTTTGATCTAGACTACAATATACTATAAACTTATTAAAATTGGAGAAGGATACTTCCTTGCGTTGCATTGGTAGTTTAAAATGTTCAAAAAATTATATTTCTGAAAAAATATATAAAAAAAGGTTAAATATTTTATTTTAGTAATTATTTACAGAAAAACGTGATAAAGAGACGTTAATATTTTACCATTTCTTACATTTTAGATATGAAATATTAATGCAGTAATAAGAGATGCGGTTAATAACGTTATGTCATCAAACAAAGACTGTTTTGGAGAAAACAGAGAGGAGCCCGTTTATAAAAGAGGCAGTAAGCGACCTTTTTTTGAATTATCATTTTAAGACATGAATTATAGCGATATATATCTTCGATCGTACACAAGAGATGATTCAAGTGAGCGCGCTTTAAGTATCACATGTGGAAGGTCCTTCTGAGTGAAACGATAAAAGAGACGTTCTCTGCGGAACATTTGGAGAATGAGGATAAATTCAGGAAGCTGTAAATCTCATGAAAATTTCTTGTCGAGGCAATGCGACCGAAAACGGTTGGAAGACGGTCATCAACGAAAGATACAAAAGAATCAGTAAAAAAATGTATACACATGAAAGTACGTTTTTCTGCGATTGTATCAAGAATAGGAAACGAGGACGACTTAACATTCGAATTCAGCACTGACCTATTACTTCTTTTCTTCTACTAATCATGTTCTATTTCTTTCCTTGCGTTAAAATGTAATTTAATTAACAGACTTTCTGACGTAGAAAATGAAATAGTGACGGTCGTTAAAGTAGAAAATAAGATAAAAATGAATAACATAAATGTATAGTAAAGTATGTTAAAATGCAGCAGAGTGTGCCAAAAATCGATGGAAATGGTAGACTATATATCCTTTCGCAATTTCTGTCAGTATTCTGTCATCCTTCGACAAAATTCGTGTGAACTAAACAGTGTGATGTTTTTTTTCAATAAACGTGGAGCTACAGTGAACTGAGTTACAATAAATGGATTATTGCTAAACGGATTGTTGCTATTGTAAAATAGTTTTATTTGCATAGTTTATTGTGCTCGTAAACTCAAACGCATACTTTCTAAGTTTCCATATCTTATCGCAAATTTATAATATCGAAATGTGTATTTGCCTTTTACGTTTTTATAATTTTTTAACTTATAAGATTTTCAAAAATTGCTCAAATTGTTATTAATTAATTTTAAATTATTTTATTAGGTAATTCTTTCGAATAGGGGACCCCGCTCCTACGACCTTGACCTTGACATATATTGTCAAGGTCATGACCCTGAGTAACCTCCAACAAGTCTTTCGTTAAAAAGTTATTAACAAAAAAAAGAAGTTTGAAAAATAACATATTATTTTTACTACATATGCAATATTAAATACTATTCTACACAGGTTTTGACTTTCAGGGGCGCACGACTCTCATCTCCGACTCTCACCCTTCCCTCCCCCCTGCTTCAGGGGCGTACACTTTCTGGATTCACAAAATTAATTGTCTCCATACAGGGGGGAGGTGGGATGAGAGTTCAAATCTTTGTTTTATCGTAGAAAAGAAACATTATTTTTCAAAATTTTTGTATTAATAACTTTTTAACGAAGGACGAGCGACGGCTAAAACTTAGTGCAGGTTACTCAGGCTCATGACCTTGACAACATGTGTCAAGGCCAAGGTCATAGGAGGGGGGTCCCCTATTGTACAGTTTTACCTTTTATTAGTATTTGTTAATTATATTCAAAATTAATTTTTAATTGATAATAATTATACAGTCCGACAAAATTTGACCTTTCTTTATAATACGAAATCTGTTGGCCAAATTTGGCTTACGTTACAATTTTGAAAAAGCATGGAATCAAACAGATAAAAAACGATAATTTTGAGAGTTCTTTGAGATGTAGCTTTCACCAGAAAATTTTTTTCTAAATTTCGTTAATCTCACTCGAAAATATCAATTTTTAACTTTAAAATGCATTTTATTTCATTTTGATATGATTTTTTCGTTTTCGAGATGTAAAAATTTAATACAACTTTTTTCCATGTAATACATGAAAAAGACATTTTATTGATTTTAATACCAGCATTAGGTGGAAAGTAAATATATTTTTGTACTTATATAATATAATATAGTCGGATTACACAAAATCAAAAAGCAATATGAAAGACATTACGTCTTCGACGATTAATCTTTATTATAATTTTAGCCAATTTTGGTTAACGGATTCGTGTACAGCAGGCAAAAATACATAAGGAATAGTTATCCATACTTGTGTTGAGTAATAGTTTTGGATAGTATTATTTGCTGGTAATTGTAATGAAGCTGGAAGCAGTGGAAGCTTTATCATACGGACGGATAAACGAACGAACGTTCAGAGCTTCCTTAATACCTGCAACGTACTACTATTATACTCGCTAATGCTATCTTCGCAATGTCGCGCATATCACCGGCGGATTTTCGCGAGAGTATCCTAAGTCCTGACCGAGTTTATGGAGTTTTGACCAACGAGAATTACGCTTCGCGGTCGTCGTCGGCCACCCATTACCTATGCGAGATCCGTTATACTAATCCACCTGGTCACCACGATAAATCGTACAAAAATACATGTGTCTTCCATTATCCATTGTTGACATGGAAATACGTAGATGATAAGACTAAGAACGTTAATCTATCAGTATACATATGTTATCGCGAATTTATGACATTCTAAGCAAAATATTTTGTTACCTTAATCTTGCTTTAATTTACCCAATAACCTAATTTTATATTTACATCAATAATATTTCAAGAAATTGCTATTAATTTATTTATTATAGAAACATACAGCTGCTTCATAGACTTTTAGTCAAATTCAATTTAAGTTAAGGCAAGCTAATTTTTTGAGTAAAACCGGACACGAAAAGAGTCAGATCGTGTAATCGACATCAAAGGAAAATTTTATCAGTTTTGATTCTAAGGTTTTCAATTATGGTTCGATGTGCTTTAATACGAGCGGTGGTTAATTTCCACGAAAATTTCGCATGACTTTTGGACAGGCTCTTCTCCGCTCGACGTCGGACGCGAAGAAAGGATTGGAGTTTTCGACGTGAATGAAAAGAAGAGTAATTAACTCTCAAACGTATACTCAACATACACTACTCAACAAAATTAAAATCATTTTAAATTAACGCTAAAAGGAACTAAACTCTAAGCTACGTTCAATTATATACCATAAAGTTATATATCGTAATATTTCTTCTTTAAAATGCGTTTTTAATTATTACATTGTGATTTTTTTGATGATTTAAAGTGATTAGTGCATTTTCAGATCTTTTATAAAAAAAACTGTATTTTGCCGTCAGTATTAACCATTACCCCGAGATGTACCGCAGAGAGATTACACGGTCGAACTTACAATCTTATGTGTGTGCGTACATGCACGCAGAAAAATCTCATTCTTTTGCTAAGAAAAGTGATTACTCAATTTACTTCCTTTTTTTAAATAATAGTTATCTTTAATAAAGAATATTTTTTTGATAATAATCTTGAAATACACTTAGGGACTGCGCACAATGAAAGGAATAGAGAACAGGGAATAGAGAATAAGACTTTTAACCTATCAGAAATCATGTATGGTGGAATACACAGTTTCTGATAGATTGAAATTCTTATTCTCTGTTCCCCGTTCCCTTTCATTGTGGACAGCCTCTTATACAAATTTTAAAAGAATTAATTATTATATATGCAAAATAAGAATTTATATTCTCTTAAAGAACATTTTATAAAATTTTTATAATTGGTTAAAGAAGCGATTTTATATAATAAGCAAACTAAATTTGTTTAAATTTTTGAATATGCAATTATTGTACTGAAAATGTACTTAAAACCATGAGTTAAAACGTTTACATTGATTTAGTTAATAAAAATTTATATATACTCGCGCGCGAAAGACTAGTTGGTTTTTGTAGGCATTTTATCTTTTTGTTTTAATTTAATCTTGATTAAAATATTAAATGTAAAGAGCTCAGAATATATTGTGAATAAATTTAGATAATGTTTGTAATAAACTTATAGATTTGCAGTATATGAATTTTTTAAATACTTCAAATAAGTAATTATTATTTGCATACACTAAATATGTTTCTGTGTGTACGTGCGTGCGTGTGTGTTTTTTTCGAAATGCCAAGAAGGCAACTTTCAAAAGTGTAGGCAGCTCCAATTGTTGCTGCAGAAAACAAATATAGCGGCAGAGAGAGAGAGAGAGAGAGAGAAAGATGCAAGTTTTTAAAGTAAAGGTCTAAAAATGCATTACTCACTTTAAATTGTCTCAGTAAAAAAATCGTAGCATATAAAATGATTAAAAAAGCATTTTAAAAAGGAAATGTTATATTTTACGATGCAATTGAAGAAATTTACAGAAAATATTTTACGCTCGTACATGTCATTAAAGTGGGAATTTATTCTTCAATTTTTCAAGGTTCACTTTAAATTATAATTGCTGTTTATAGTGATATTATTGCAGAGACTCGAGATTCAAAAGTTGAGGTTGTCAACTTTAAAACATCGCTCTACCACTATTTCTCACAAAGATACGTAATTTGGTCTTTTTTAATATTGATTTTAAAGTCTTTTAATTTTGTTGAGTAGTGTAGAAGTGAGTTTCGAATCACGAAATATTTCTGATCTTTAATTACATAATATGGTATTGTTATTACGAATGCAACTGCAATACCATATCATTTGCCTCGACGAGGCAAGATAAAAGATGCATTCTCAAGCTCTCTCGCGTAGCAAAAATTGTTGGCCCGTCTCCTTCGATTCGGGTTCGACGGTCCTCTCCGGCGCCATTATCGAGGTGCCTCGCAGGCTCACGTCTTTGCGAACGTCGAATTTACTGTCTCTCAACCGGGGAAGCGTAGTTTCATCAATTTTTGATCGATCGCTTTTCGCTCCAACTTGCACCACGCCGAAGATGGATAAGAGCGACATCGAGAAGCGATCCACCGCCTTCACTTTAGATTCGTACTAAATTTTCCGCGCGAATGCTCCTGCCTGCATTATTCTTCCTCTTCTCCTTTTTTTTGCGCCCATCTGTTTCGCTCTTTCTCATAACGGCAGCTGCTCAGATCGTCGGTAATTTAATAAATAATATGAAAACGACGATTCTCGTGTGAACGGAGAAACATGAGCATTTTTATTTCAAAATAATATTATTGTATCAAAATAATATTATTAAATATAGGTATGCAGGGTTGGAAAAAAAATGTTACTTTATAAAAGTAACGCGTTATTCGGAAAATAACAATTCCTTATTTTTTTGTAATGTTAAAGTAAGAAATTAGATTTAAAAATTATTTAATTAACAATATTAAACGTGAAATCAGTATTACAACTTAAAATTATAAGCTAGTCCTTATAACAAGTTTTCCTTACATCTAATAAATCTTCTAATTATAATTAATAATTTTTTATTACAAGTATTAATTATACAAATATTAATATTTTTGTTTTTTAATGTACGCTTATCTTTAGAAAATTAGATTATAATTTACAAACGCAGATTTTATTAAAAACTTTTATTAAATATTGTTTTTAAACGTTAAGTCGTTATTAAAAGTGCATTCCAATATTTATTGCCAATATTGAAAATTTATAGTTCACATTTATATGGCAGTGACTATCGGAATGCAGTCTAAGAAACAAAGTACAAAACATTTTTCAATACTTAAATTTCTATCATAAAATATTTCTAGTCAATTAAAAATAATGCAATCTATTAAATAGTTATAATGATAATAAGGAATTAATGATAAAAGTAGCGACTGAATTCATTACCGTTACGGTACAAATGTAACGACGTTACCGACAAAAAAAATAAATAAATAAAAACAGTAACAGTGTTACAAGTAACGCATTACCTCCCAACTCTGCATAAATACTTTTATTTCTAGTCACCGTTTTGTGAAGTTTTTGGTAATTAAATGACGTCATTATCAAGACATTATTCATATTAGCGAGATTTAGATATTCAATAATTTCTTGAATTATATCGGTACGTATAATATATCCTTAGAAATCGACATATCTGTCAATAATATTTATGAGAATTAAAGCCCTACGTATTGTCGTACTTCAATGTAGTGAAATGCATTAAAATGGAAAACTATTTCGACAAAGATTTCGCAGTTTCTCAAATAAATATTATTTTTTTTTTGTTTTAGGTTCAGTGTCGATAAAGCATATGGTGGAAAAAGGAAACTAGATCACGTACTAGTACTTTCTCTCGTGGCCCATACGTTTTATCTGCGCGCGAAATGAATGGTCTTTTTAATCGATAATCGATCTCATTCGTACTATCAATCCATCCCCTTGCATCAATGATGTATCAAACAACGTGAGCTCTTCCACCGATATAACCGGTTCATCACAAGCGCTTAAAAATAAACTAATTATTTCCCGCCCGTTAATGCACACGTTTATAAATTCATACCACGATTTAGTTCATGTTTTACATAACCCGCATTGTTTTGAAAAAATATTTGCGCTTAAAATATTAGTTTATATATTTGTGCATACAAGAACGATTTTGTTAAAATATTAAAAAATTTAGCTGAATATAGATCTAAATAATTTTCTTCGATCATTCAAATAATTATGTAGGAACCTTGAATATGTGAAGCAATGCTGTAAAAATATTTTGATATTTTAACAACCAACTTGAACGATTCACAATTATTTTGGTAGTTTAACAAAATTATTTTCAAATCTAATAACTAAATTTTTACATACTTCAACAAAACTGTTCTTTCCGTGTAGGCTTGTTATTAAAGACTTGCTTTGTTCATTAAAATTTCACAATTTTATCATAAGCTACAATATAAAATAAAGTGATAACGTAAAGTAAGTCAACGTAAAATATTAACGTTGCAATTAAGGAAAATTAAATAATAGGCAATTTATAAATTTTATTGATACTAATACGACAGAAAAAGTTCAAATGGTTGCAGCGATAATCGATAGTGTTTTATGGCCATTAATATCTCACCGGCTCTATAGGGAAGGGCGAGAAAGAGAAAGGAGATAAGGGGATTCCGATTATGACTGCAAGAAAGAGATGCTCTGGCAGATCTATAACAGGAAGATCTTGATTCGAATATTGTTGCATTCTTAATTATCGGAGGATCAACTTTCCGAATAAGATTACGATGGATTAATTTGGGAGATGAATAAGTCGTCGATTATGAAAAATATTCAGCGTTGTTGAAAATTTTAACGAGACTTTACTCTTGCCAAGAGGAACGAGAAATATGACTATTATTTCAAATTGAAAAAAATATATTAAATAATATTCTAGTATGTATTTTTTAATTGTCATTAAAATAGTATCAGTGTTGGGATTGAACGTGACGCGCTCAGATCGATAGAGGAAATTTCACGAATTTTGAGTCGATCGCAGGTGACGTATTACATATCGATTGTTTGTCCACTCATTACGTTATCTTACACAATGTTTTCGTTGTAAAGTCTGCGAACAAAGTCTTATTTAAATATCCTTAAATAAATATTATTTAGATATTCTTAAATATATCTTTTCATTTGAGTTGAAACATATATCTTTTGTATTCAAATTAAATAAATACACGTATTAAACTCATTTTAAATGAATTCATGTACACAACAAGTGTATGTATTTCTGAAGTTTCTTATACGTCAGGTATTTTTTAGTAAGCATATTTTAACAGTAAGATAAAAATATTAAACTGTTGATTGTACTTTGAACAAGTGCAGAATAAGTTTTTTTTTTTAATTAGTTGTATGTTTGATTAAATTTGTGTCAATTTCATTGCTCATGATCAGCAACCAATTTTATATGCGTTCAGATTCTTGATTCTATAATAAATAAAAGAAAAATATCCTCTTGTATTATATATATTAGTTAATAATAATCACTTGAGATATCATATATTTCATTATTAATTCAATTTGACATCATATTAATTATCAATTGGCTTAATTATTAATTCGACATTTTTATATTAGTCAAAATGTATTGTAAGGCGTGAGTTACAAACTTATTATTTTATTTATGTTGATAATTACTGCAAATATTTGTCAATGACTAGAAAAGTCAATTTTTATTATCAAACGTATAGGTTCGTGTTTTCAAATTTTAATAAGTTTGAATTTATTATAGAAGAATAACAAAAGAGTTTCTTTCATTAAACTTAAATTTTATATATTTCACAATGAAATTATTTACAGATTTTGCATTAAGATCCTTCTAAGATGCTTGTGAGCATCAAAATTATTAAATTACTTATGATATTACCGCTCCGTCTTTGGTTTAGGGCTGCGTTTTAAGATCGAAACAATCGGCGCACTGTTAGCTTGAAGTGAAAATTGAAGTATAAATTTACAAAAGAAATATGATTAGGCACGATGAACCGCCTTGACCAAATTGCCTTTTTCACTTACGTGTTCAACTTCATCGATTTTAATATTGTTAAATTTAATAGCACTCGCATGTGTACACGGGTAGAACAATTTGAATCATCTGAAACAATCTGAAGCATCTGAAAATTTAAGGGATTACATCTAATTGACACACTGAAAAATTAGACTTTTTTTATGAATTTTTTTTGAAAGTACTAAAAAAGCACTCAAAATGAGGTTCAGAGGGTTTATTTTACATGTATTTAAGTATACAAAAAAAAATTTGTTTAATAAAAAAAAATACAAAATTGCGGCGTAGTCGCTGCTGCGGTAAGAGCACTTTTTTTTTAGGCGCTCCACGGGCGAACTAATAACTTTTTTGGATCATCATCTGGAACAAAAAGAAAAATTTTTTTATTTTTTAAATTAGTTTTGTTAGAGAAGTACACACGATTATTAAGAAATATGGTTTTTTTCGCAAAATGACATTATCTTGAAAAAAAGTATCCTTTTTTGACGAAAAAATCGGCCTTAATTTGTTTATAAAAACCGTAATTGTTAATCAATCGTAAAAATCGTGTGTACTTCTTTAGAGAATCTATCTAAGAAGCTACAGTTAAAATTTTATGTAAATCGGATGAAAATTGCCCGAGTTATGTGTTCGCCCGATTTCAAAAGCGTGGTTTCGAGATAATCGCGTTTAAAGTTTCACAACTGTTTTTCTACGTGAAATTTTTAAAATAGGGGCTTAATGATTTTTTTACCTTTACTCGCTTATGCCAGGACCATAAAGTATCCCTTCCAAGTTTAGATTATGCTCCTCAGTTTCTTTCCTAGCTGAAACATGTTCCTTTCGAGCCTCTTTTCTTGATGCCGACGAGTGCTCCACAGCTCTTACGCGGTGTTCGTCGATTTCGTGGCAAAAATTATAAGTCTCGTAGCCAATCTTTAATCCTAGTAAAGCCATTACTTCAAGAAGCCCTTTGAATCCTTCATTAAAAAGTATGGCTGCTATGTCGACCGCTATATCGAGAATCTTCTTGTCACTTGAAATTAACTTCGGAGCTATCGTCCACACGATGGAATTAAAACTCTCATTCGAGTTCTGCGTGTATCCACCCAGACATCTTGATAGCAGGTCCTCTGTTGTTAAATCCTGATATACTTTTTGAATAGCGTTGAAAATTTCCGTGGACATAGGTGGCTTATGATCATAAATAGGTAGGGTGTTTGTAGCGGCGGCTTGCTGCCACGTACACCAAGATAAGAAAAAAAATAAGAAAAAAAATTTTTCCGCTTATAATTCCTTTTGTGTATCATTCTTGGGATGTTTATACATCATTTAAGCCAAAAAAAAACGTTAAAAAATTTTTTCAATTAGATGTAACCCCTTAATTAGATACAAATACGAAAATGATTTAGTTGAACGTCAAATTAATTACATGGCATAAAAATTTCGAGCATGATAAACAATGCTACAAAAAGTTTTGACATTCTAGCAACCAGTTAATTTGAGCGTTCTACAAAATTATTTTGTAGACAGCATGTCTAATCAGAACATACATAAAACGTCTTTAGCTGGTTCTTTGGTAAATCGAGTTACCGTAGAAATGTTTAATTTTTTTATATAATGAAGTTGAAGTACCGAACTTGACGTATGCAAAATTCTACGGTAGGTTAACGATGAAATAAGAGAAAAAAAAAGTTGGAAATGTAACCTTTCACGTATAACTTAGTGACAGATAAGGCTCACAGACGCTTCTTTAACTAACTGCATGTAAATCGCTACCATAGACTTTTCTCAAAAACGAGATTATAATAGTTTAAAAAACGATTTTAATGGTTACAAAAAAGTAATAGAACAATGACCATTCTGGAAAGATATTTACATGCACAAACTTGCATTAACCTCAAAAAATAAACATAACCTCATCTTGTTTTCGTTTAATGAAGATGCAGCTCTTGATTTACTATCATATGTTCCATACTATTGCATTAAGATATACACGTACTTTTACTATTTTATTGAAATTATTCAGATATTTGTAATTTTGGGTAGGCCCTGGTGAGGCACCTCAAATTTTCGGTACTTTACTAAAGAACCACCTTAAAATGCTTTTAAAATTAATGTTTATGTCCCGATTTTAGACATGTATGCCGTCAAGGCATTTTAAAAAATTTAAACCGAAGTTTAAATTTAATCCCGAATAGGCCAAAATTACTTAATTTTACGATATATATAATATTATTGAACTTGCTTGTTATGTTATTAATTAAAATCTTTTTAAAAAAGTTCTAATATTAATTCCTCAATTCTGATTTATTTAAAGCTTATTATTAGAAACTACAATATTTAAATTAGAATGTTTAAATTTATAAGTAACACAAAAATGTATTAAAAAAAACATGAGAAAAGGAAGTTTTATATAATCGCAGAAAGAAGGCACGAAGTGATAAAATACGGTTATGAGAGCTTGGGTAGGATATAAGGGAGGCCATTGGAGTATACGAAAACACTGTAGGAAGGGATCTCTATTGGAACAATATGACTCGGAGGTTATCGATGTTTGCAGAACTGAGCTCTGTACTAAAAGAACGAAAGAAAAAAGAGTAGATAAAAGAAACTGGTTTAGAAAAGATTCTGAGGAAATATTATCAATTATATACGATAGAAAAGAAGGAAGAGTTATTTTTAAGGAAAAGGTTCATCACTAGGATTAAAGGACGATTTCGTGTGGATTAAAGAACACTTCCGAGTAAAAATCGAAAAGTGAAAGAAACAACGAAATATTGATTAATATATTTGAAAAAGAGGATAAATAAGTTGAACATCAGATATTTAGAAAGAAAGAAAGATAGCAAAATAGATAAGAAGTGAAAACTTGAGTATTTTTAATTCTACGAAGCCGAACATGGGTACAACGTATCCTATGCGATTTTTTACATTGCTGTAACTTTTTTATAATATAATTTGAAGACTCGGATTGTGACTGAAAAAAAAACTTAATTATTAATGACTGATAATAGCCTGATCATTTGAAGTAATTTTGTACGTCAATAATTTTGATAGGTTGATAATTGTCGGAAGTAGAGTACAACGTAAAAGCTCAAGATAGACAATTTAGATGTGAGGCGCAAAGCTCATGTACATGTCAGAGACATTAATGGTCATCAGCATCCATGGACTAGTACACGTTGTGACCAATATAGTTTTTACCGATGTTCACACACAGCTAATATATTACGAAGACAGATTTGGTATCTTATTGTACTAATTTTATATCGTTTTTCTGCGTTACAATTGAGAATGACCTCGTGTAGGTCGAAACGTTTTGTTTTTATATTTTATACGATGACTAATGTTAATTTGTTTACTTCATCCGCTTATATGTCGAAGAATTTTATTTTGGAGCCGTTTGTTTGAATTATTAGTTTTTAATCTCGCTTTACACAAAGTCAATTATGCGAACAATTATTTTATAGTGTGACTATTAAGGCTTTATATGCAAATTTCTACATTTGTATTAAGTTATTTGAATTAATGCTATTATTACATCAATAATCTTTATAGATTTTTATATGTTAATTTTAATATACAGTGATTTCATGAACGTTGTACATTTTTTTACATTTTTTTACATTTTTAGTCTTAGAAATACATTACAGTTTGGCTCATAGCTCTTGGTTTGGTAGTTTAAACTTTAATTGTCTATAGATATGATAAGTCTTCAAGGGGATATGATAAGTCTTCCTCTATTTTTTTTGCGTTATTCTCGATGTGAGAATACACGAAAGTTCAAAGAGTACTTGGGACCCACACGTGACTTGTAAGTTTTCGGCGTTCTGGATACCCATTTATTTTTTATTAAATACATGTTTACTGAGTTTCGGATAGTACAAAAGTAAGTACACAAAAATGTAGAACTAAAAAGAATTAAGGTAATTCGAGGGAAGACGCTACTTTGTTTATAATTTTTTTATAGAACATGTATTGGCTATACTGACTGTACAAAAGCGTGTGGTAAACAGTTGCGCAGTTATCAGCAGAGATGAACATGTTCATGCCAAATTGATTGGTAAAGATTATACGAAATACGAAAAGGTAGGTCATGAAAACAGGCCCGATTAAGGGGGAGGGGGGGGG
>NW_017297714.1:746221-749756 GCF_001594075.2 Trachymyrmex cornetzi | reverse complement strand
TATAGCCCCGGGCCCCATGGAAATAGGGGGCCTCCCCGTTACATTAAAGAACAAATTTTAATTTTTTGATTAAAATTAAAATCAAAATCATTCGAAATTATTTTTAATCTTAAAAAAAAAAAGATTAGTTTTTATTCTCTTAATATATAGTAATAGTAGATGCCGTCTCATACTCTGTAGAAAGTTTTTTTCTGTAGAGAGTATCCTCCATATGTTTATTTATTTAATTTATTTTTTTCCGTAATTAACAGTCTTTCCAAAATAACCCACACCATTCAAGCATTGGCTTTCTTCTTGTGGGACAATGGGACATATATTTGTAATGTATTATTTTTCTGGAAATAAATTAAAATTAAAAAAGAAAATTGAAAAATTCTGCATTTGCTCAGTGAAAATTCTAACTCTGATCACAGAATAGCTGGTGTATTGGAACTATTGAATGCGGCGCTCACGCCACACTGCCTTGACTTGAATACCGAAACTATAAAATTCCACACCTTCCATACTCACTTTGTAAAATATGAAAAAACGCTTAACTGACTGCTCGACTATCTCGTGTATTATTATCGATTGTGAGAGGTAAGAGTATTGTGTGTTAAATAAAGATTTAAATTAATATCAGGATTGATAACGTTACCTCATAAAAATAACTCGTTACCGTTACCGTTCTTTTTTCTAAAAAGTAACTCGTTGCCGTTACCCGTTATTGATTTACAAAAGTAACTCGTTATCGTTACCATTACATAAAAGAGTAACAGTCGTTATTTTTTTCGTTACTTTTTTCTTGACACTAATAAAATATTATGTGCAGATTTTTACGGTAAATATAAATAAAGATATCAGAATTCTATCTTCTAGTAGAGGAATAAAGCTCAAAAAGTAATAAATATAATGATTTTTTTGTTGTACAGCTAAAATCATAACTTTTGCTTCTCTAGCTGATATTTCAAGATATTTCACGAACAGAATGTCATCTTCTCTTTAAAGGACTAATGAATCAGCACATATTAAGTTGAACATCTTCCGCTATAAAGCTATAATATTATCAATCAAATCTGTAAAAAATAAATTATATTATGTAACAATCATAGTTAAATATATTAATAGTTAATACAATATTTCTTTCACTGCAATTCAAGAAAATATTTGTTTATCGAATTTTACCAAAATGATTGATTAATTTTTAAAAAAAGTTGGTGCGCGCGCGCGCGCGCTCTATAGAGTCATTGAAATGACCTCTTAACGGCGTCAACACGGTATCTCCCGCGTTGAATAGTTTCCCTACCGACGTACTACTTGTAAGTGCGGTGTTATACTTTATGAAAAGTTTTAATTTTTGGATAATCATGTAACATTTCGAACATATTCAAATTCTTTGATTTAAAAAATTGTCGTAATTCTTCTTGATTTGAATCATTCATGTCTTGTGGGCTAAATTCGATAAAATCATCCTCACCCTCGTAAAAAAGTACTATTAGTGTCACTACTAGTGCAATAATGCAGTAGTAAATTCGTAATAGTGACACTACTAGTTATGCTGTAGTGTTACTAGTAGTGTAGGAGCAGTGCATAAAGTAGGGTTGCGTTCCATTGCACCCATAATGCGCATAACGTATCATTTTATCATTTTTATTCTTGTTTTTCATCGAATATTAAAGGATAAAATGATACATCATGCATATGATGCGTGCAATGGAACACAACCTAGGTCTGTTTTTTTTAACTGGCTGCACTAGTTCATAGTTCATCTTTTTCCCTTCACGTTAGAAGAAGAAAGATAAAATTGAATTTGTGTAGCCAGTTCAGTTAAAAAGAACAGACCTAATAGCAATACCAGTGTTTGTAAAACACTTGTTGCACGTTAAATAAATGTTATATTATTACTAATATAATTATTTTATGATATAATTATTTGTTTACTGAATTTTGTACTTGAATTTTTAAAGTATACGTGTTTATTATGTATTACATATATTGTTTAGATGTAGTTTAATATATACTTTACATTATCATATATTTTATATTATTGGTTTATTTTTGTAGTATTTTATACATATATGTATATATCTCATTTTTATTTTCGTAGTTTTTTATTTACGAAGTTGTCGCAGTCATAGCGGAATTTTTAGTTTTTCTCGGCACTGCATTGTTGCATTTTTTTAACTGCCTTCCGGAAAATAGCTAAAAATTGTTTTTCATCTTTCGGCGGAAACTTTTCCATCACGTATTCTGTGAAACAAATGTTAGTAAATTATATATTACACATTAGTAAATTACTATATATTATAGTTGCTTTCCATTTACACACAAGTGAAACTGAGTCTGAAGTGAGCTGAGTATTTTATACTCAGATTAATGACGTCACTACTTGCTTACTTTGGTAAAAAGTTATCACATATCAACACAGGTTTATAACCTCACTTTGAAGTGAGTTTACGAGACTCACTAAAGCACACGGTCTCGATCTTGTGCAGATGGGTAAAAACTCAGTTGAATCTCACTTGTCAAAATGCAAAAGGAACGCGCATTCAATTGAGTTATAACGTCACAAATGAGAATTATCTGAGAATCGGTGTAAATGGAAAGCAGCTAGTATTAGGCCTGTTCTTTTTGGCTGAACTTTTGCACCAGTTCATCTTTCTTCCTCTTCTTTCTTCCTGAAGAGAAAAGGAAGAAAGATGAACTGGTGCAAAAGTTCAGCCAAAAAGAAAAGACCTATTGTTGCGCCCGGTGGGGTGACACCCAGTTGGACACTCAATTGGACACGAGCCACTCACAGCGCTTGAGACTACAAAGCTCCTAAGCACCGGTCGCTGTGATTGGTGGTGTCCAATCGAGCCGTGGTCAATCGGGATCATCTCCGCCCGGTGCACGAGATCGCACTCGTATTGTAAAGTGCACTCCCGAGCTGCGGAAATGAACAGACTCAAGGCTTAAGAAAACAAGAAGCTATTTATTGGTAACGACAGACCACGAGACCTTCAGCACAAGTACACCGTATCACAATATAAGTAATCGGCAAAGAAGCACGTCCGAACGCCCTGACAACTCTCCGAAGATATGCCTGCCGTCCACGATTAACAACAGCACGGCGTTGGCAACGCGACACCACAGGTGTCGGTACAACGCGGCATGCGACGGAGCACGGGCGCAAAGCCTAATGTCTACGATACTAGAAATCGGTCCGAGATCTCAGACAGAGAAAAAATTAACAAATCACATTTGAACAATTTGATCACATGACCATTGCGATTGGTCAATTCTTTCTTCATCCGAGGTTTCGGACCGATTTCTAGCATCGTGGACACAACGCTTAACAATATGGTACAATCATGGTATAAGGATAAGGCTGGAGTCCCATGAGGTGTATTTATCCCGTATTGCGTAACCGCGTAACCAATCAATAATCAGTAAAACGCGAAACCACAACAGCGGATCGCTTCTGATTGGTTACACAGTTACGCGATACGCGGTAAATATATCTCGTGGGACTCCAGCCTAAAGCGGGGAGCACAGACTCTTGCATAACGCATAA
>NW_017297714.1:741321-745821 GCF_001594075.2 Trachymyrmex cornetzi | reverse complement strand
CCTTTCACAGAACAGGACATTGTGTATGTAACACCGAACATTAATATCGTGTCAAGCATCAGGAGTCGCCATGTTTTCGTTTGGGCGGTCTGATTGGCCCCGAGAGTGACGTCACACTTTGACTGCGCAGTGGGTATCCACGGCGTGAGCATACCCTTATCCTTATACCATGGGTACAATAAAGTAAAGGCATAGGGAGTGAAAAAATGAAGAAAACAAATTTTTTGAGGTTTCAAACATTATTCTATAATTTATGTATTATACATACATCTTGATGGCAAAATTTCATGAAGTTAATGGTTCAGCAAAATTCGATAAAATTGAAAAAATTCGGATTTCCTTCATATCTAACCCAATATTCTACGAGAAAAATAAGCAAAATTTTATTTTTAGCAAAATTTATTTTTTTTAGCAAATTTTATTTTATTTTTAGCAAAATTTTATTTTATTTTATTTTTAATTTGTATTAAAATCATTTCCGCAAGTGCGACAATAGTAATGTCACTACTCATTCCAGCAGCACTATTGTACTTCTGTACTACTGCATTACTGTATTAGTAGTGACATTGTTTGTTCCAGAAGTGCTCGCTTCTACACTACTGCACACTGCACTACTGTACTAGTAGTGTCACTGTTCATCTCAGTAGTGATACTACTAATGCTACTAACACGAATTTAATACTGCACTTCTATACTACTAGTCATGAGCAGTATGTTACTACTCGTATCAACAGTGATACTACACCACTAGCAGTGACACTAGTAGTACTTTTTTATGAGGGCATTGTCTGTATTACTACTTGGAAAATTGTTTTTTTATTGGATTTCTAATAAATCTTCTAAACAATTTTCAGCAAACTTCTTTTTTCCCTTGAACAACTTATAGAAATAAAATAACGATAAAAGTAACTAATCAAATCGTTATCGTTGCCCAAACAATGTAACGGCGTTACCATTAACGTTGCTCTGAAGGAAATGTAGCGTCGTTATATATCTATTCGTTACCGAAAAAGTTACTTGTAACGATAATGACATAACTATACCAATAGCAAATTGTAAAGCAGAAAGATCTTTCTCTGTTCTTAAAAGAATAAAAAATATGTACAGAGCAGTGATATTGGACAAAGGATTAACATCTTTAACTCGCTTAGCAATCGAATCTAAGACTACAATTAATTACGATGGAGGTGGGTGGAAATACCATTAATTTTTTGGACACTACTATTATGTTCAGAAATGACGGTCTCATATTTGACTGGTACAGGAAGCCCACCTTCTCAGGTAGATTTTTAAACTATTGGTCTCAGCATCCGATTTCACAGAAGAAGAGCACAATTTTGAGCTTGATAGATAAAGTGTTCTTTCTCTCACATCCAGAGTTTCACACAAGAAATTTCAATTTTATAATCAATATTTTATTACAAAATGACTATCCGTTAAAATTTATTTTTGAAACACTTAACAACAGAATAAAAAAATTAATAAATAAATACAACTGTAAGGGAAGAACCTCCACAGAAAGGGCCAAGAAAGAACATATTAAATGGTTCACAATTCCTTTTATTGAGGGGATTTCTAATAAGTTTAGTAAAATCATTAATGGTATGTGTCATAGGGTGGTACATTATAGTATTAACAAGTTAAATAAATTCATTAGGGTACATAAGGATACTTTGCCCATATGGGAGAAAAGGAATGTAGTTTACCAGATAGGATGTCGTGATTGCGATGCTACTTATGTAGGGCAAACGGGAAGAAAACTAAACACGAGAGTAGGAGAACATCGTAATCATATCCGTAGAGTGACGTCCACTCGTTCGGTTATCACGGAGCATAGGGTTGGTTGCAATCACGACTTCGATTGGGAAGATGTGAGAATTCTGGATTCGGAGAGAAACTACAACAAACGAATTATCTCGGAGATGCTCTATATAAATTGTCAACCCAATGGTCTCAACATGCAAACAGACACTGAGGCTTTAAATCATGGATACATAGAAATTCTCAATAAGTTATAATATGTTTATTTTTATCATTGACCGATATGCTTTGTTCGTGCGACACGTCTTTCTTTGTATTTAATGAGTAACAAGAGACCACATCAGAACGAACATGTCTTTCTTTTACGTTACTTAAATTATTTTTCAATCTAACTTTGACATTGTAATATTTAAATGGTTGTAATGGATTGACGATGCTTGGATCCACTTGTGATCGTTGTTGGAGATGGGGTGAGTTTTAGACTAACATATACTAATTAAGCAAATTAATATCCATTTGGTTTTTTAAAAATATATCTCGTTGCTATTATTAGCTTGAGTTCCACTATCTACTCCACTCAGCTAAGCAACTGGTTGGCACAACATTGGACTATGTTGAAGATGGTTGTATCTCACCACATTTCCACTACGATTGCATATTTGGAGGTCGGAACTGCGATTGTGCGAGACGCAATTCGACAGATTTTATAGTGCGATAAGCGATAATTTTTATTGCTGAGGATGGCTCGAATAGTAAGCCGAATCGTACATAAGCTAATGATTTAGATTTATAGATATTATTTAGTTTTGCGCAATATAAGATCCAGCGTTGACTCCAAAGGAATTGTTAATTATTGCTATTATTATTGTAAAAAATACGTATTCAATTCAGACATATAGCGTGACAAAGTTGCAGGGTTTCACATACTCTGGTTAAACCGGGAAGGTAACCAAAAATTCGGTCGGCTTTCTAGGGTTAAATTTCTAGTTTCTTTAATAGTCTGCAAATCTACTTATTTCAGCAATTTAACATAATATTTTGTAGCTCTACGTTCCTGAATTCTGTAGATGTATCTTTTTATTAGAAAATTTAATAATGTCAAGATCATGCAATTTGAATAGTTGCTTCTCAAGTTTTCACAGATCAAGAAATGATATTTGTGGCAGTAATGTTAATAACAAAAAACGCCACTACTAAGAAAAATGAGAATAATGCGAATAATTAGAAAAGACAGAAAATAAGAAAATTAGTCAAAATTAATTAGTCCTAGATAAATTCTCTTATAAGAAGAATGAGATTTATTAGTTAGTAATTAATGTAGCTAACCTAAAGTAAAAAAAATTGCTCAATTGCTAGTTAGTTGTTATGTCGAAGTTTAAAATTGCTTTTTTTTGCGCATATTCAACCTTGTGCAACTCTCTTCGACCTAAAAAATTTATTTTCCCAGAGTTGAGTATGTATGAGTGCATATACATGAATGTTTGTTATTTTATTCTTGAAAAAATAAATTTTTTTAAATTGTTGCACAGTTTCCGTTCTTGCTAAATAATGATCCTATATACATGTTTAAGTTTTATTTCTCGTTTTCTAAAATTATAAAATTTCTATTTGCAGAAAAAAAAAGAATCGTCAAGCCTATAGCATCAATAAGTACCGTTAATATGTCACTAACATTTTATAATTATTTTGTATGGGATTAATTAATGTTTAATTTACTTTCTTTCTTTACGTATAACACGTTCATATAAATCTTATAATATTGAAGTTAATCTTACTTTTTCTCGATAAACAAAACAAATTTAAACTCGTAAGCGAAAGAAAATATCAAGTGCGATCGACAGATGAACAATCGAAACAATACTTTATATTAAGGTATAAATCAATAAAGCTTACAGACTCATATTTTGAAAATCAGCTTACACTCGAGTGTGCTTCTGAAAGTATAACGTTTAGTCAAGCAACTTGCTCGTATGCAGTATAATCTACTAACTACAATCCAGTTAGTATTACATGTATCGTAATAACTTGCGTGTATTTTTCCACATAAAGTTTATATGAAATGGCTTCCAGAACACACGCATCGAAAACTCATAACACTTGGACTCTTTTAAATAATATTTCATTTACTTTCACAAGTCCTAACATTTCTGCGTGTAACGTAGAAATCATGATACATAGTGAATTTACAGACACTTGTGTTTTGTAAATTTTATGATTAATAGCAACAGACATCGCATTAATATTATATTTTTAAAATTCGCATATGTAAGCAAATAAATGAATCTTATCAGACATTGATGTTGTCAGTATTAATATTAGCATGCAATTAACCCTTACATATACTAGCGAGGTACAAACGTATCTCATTGTATACATAATTATACGCAAATATTTCTCGCATGATACAAACGGTATTGCCACGGCTACATGTACTCTCAGTGCCGATCTTCGTCTCACACCAGGAGGACGCGCATCGAGGACAAGTACTTGTAAGTAAAGACATCATTTGTTAAAGTATGTTTGCATTCCGCATTTTTCCTGATGACTTTTTTTACAATTTTCGTTATATTAAATTAAATAAATCTTTATTATTAGTAAAATTGATAAAAAGAAAATTGAAATATGACTGAATTATGACCCAAGATTACTATTACTAACAAAAAAATGTCCTAAACTTTGTCGAAAATTAAAAAAAAAATCCGTATTTTTGTTACTTACAAGGGAAGTTTCACAACTGTC
>NW_017297714.1:728166-740005 GCF_001594075.2 Trachymyrmex cornetzi | reverse complement strand
CCTGTTAAATTTTTGTCTATATTACTCATTTTTCATTTAGTTCGTATTTTTGTCATTAAATGTTGCTTATATTAAGTAATAATATAAAATATCGACGAGGTACGATTTAAGTGACCAGTACGCATTCAGCAACTTTTCCCTATATACGGAAACGTTAATAATTAATTCTTGAAAATGATATATCGTATTGTAACTTTATTACACATGGTTGAATTCGTAAAAAAATAATCTTTAATTTGGTAAATAAAAAATTTAAAAATTAAAGAAAATTACGGGTGGTGGGGGTATTTCGTTAAACAAAAAAATATAAAAAAATTTTTTTTCTTTATAACTTTAAAGTATTCTTGAAATCGTACAACTTTTATTTAAAAAATTTTTTTCTATCTTTTGTACTTCCGACGATATTCGCCTCGAAAGAAAAATTCCATTTTTTTTCAAAAGGGTGTTTCACCCCTTAAACATGCGTTAGGGCCCGTATAAAAAAATACGTGTTTCTTAGATTTTCGTGTTTTACAATATATTTCATGGAGAATCAAATCGGTTCCGGACAGTTGTGAAACTTCCCTTGTTAGATCTCTACAAATTTTATTTTCTGTTATATTTGTAATAAATGATTATTTTTCAACTTTAGAATATTTTATTATTACACCAGATCAAAAGAACACTAACTTCTTAAATTTCATTTCAATTAAAATTCTTATAAAATTTGGGCTACATAACTGTAAGTATAGTTGTGTAGGCTGGCCAGATTTTGCTTGTTTGGCTAATCTTTGGATATGTATAGTTCTCTTCATTCTGAACAAATGTCTCAATGGGCACAACTTGATCCTATGAGCCGTTTCCGCGCTACAAGCTTTAAAAGATTCAGATTTAACACGTAAAAGTACAGGCTTTTCGATTCGGAAAATGTCTCTCGGTTGAATGTGTTTGTGCGCGGATGTGTCAGAAGTAAGGACTATTCGTAGTAGCACTTCCAGTACAGTATTTAATGACTCCAAACTCTCTCTGGTGTGTGTGTGTGTGTGCACGTGCATGCGTGCGTATCAGTAGAGATTAGGGAGTTTTTGCAATAATGTGGATCCAGATACGGTGAACACTAAAGTCACGTTAACCTTTTCTTAATTAGTTATTAAAAGAAAATAACGTGACCTTAGCGTTCGTATTTAGATAAATCATCGTATTTAGATAAACGTAGTCGTGTTGTAAAAACTCTCTATTATCTCTACTGATACACACGCACGCACGCACACATGCACGCACGCATCAGAGAAAGTTTGGAGTCATTAAATATTATAAAAGTAACGAATATAGTCCTTACTTTATTGACACATCCGCTCGCAAGCATATTCTCTCAACCGAGAGTCACATATTCCGAATCAAAAAGCCTGTATTTTTACATGTTAAATCTTTGAAGGCTTTATCACAGAAACGACTCATAAGATCAAGTTGTGCCTATTGAGATATTTTGTTCAGAATGAAGAGAACAACATATACAAAAATTAGCCAAATCCACAAAAAGACATTTTCCCATTAGTACGGAGTCGTCTTTAATCCTGGTATATATAGTACAGGAAAATTGTCAAATATATGCATAACTTAAGTAATATTTTATTATATTTTCCATTTGGTACTGATTTGTACGCAAATGAATATTGGAAATTGTAGTATATCGATATATCAGGCACCTACTGTTGTGTATATCAATGTTGTAATTGTATATATTAATATTTCAGGCACCGATTATTATATGCTTAACTTTTTATCAATAATAAATTAATTTGTTCTAAGTCTTTTTATAACAAGTTACAAAAAGTACAATTTAAATAGCAGCTATTCTAAATCGCACCTAATGCAGGTCTTCTTAATCGTATCTCCTTTGAAAATTTATCAAAACTATAAATAAAAATAATTAAAAATATGATATGATGAACAATATTTTTATTTTAGACCGTGTGTGTGTGTGTGTATGTGTGTGTGTGAAAGAGAGAAACACAATCAAAATGCTAGAAATTTAAAAACGCCTATTACGGTCGAAGCTAGATCTTCGTTGCTTAAATAATTCAATCTTGAATTACTAATATTATATGTACTATATATGTATTTGTATATATACCATATTGTAGTCTTTTTCAAACTGCGCGCCGAATTATTTTTCCGGACTAAATAAACGCAATTAAAACTATTCTAGTATTCGCGAATTAAATTGACAAGCAATTTAATAATTTGATGCTACCATCAAGCATCATATATTATAAAGATGTTAATATGTTAAAACTGTTAATAAATTTATTGGGAAAAATATTACCTCGGCCAGGACTTGAACCTGGATCTCTTGTATTCCGTATGAGCGTCCTAAGCCATTAGACCACCGAGGCTTTAGTAATATTCTTCGCAATAATCGGTACACTAAGGAAACAACATTTTTCTTTCAGGCGACGTAATCTAAACAATATGATGAGATTAATAAAAAAAATAATTAACTAATACCTAATAACTAACCAATTTTAATAATTTATCGAAAAAAGAATCAAGTATTTATAATAATAATAAAAAAAAGGTAAAAATTGAAAAAAAACTAGCTCGAACTTATTTTTGCAATTGATATCTGTAATTACATCAATTACACAGGCCTGCATGGTTTTGTTGATTGGGATTTAACTGTTTTCTTACGTAATTTTTTGCGCTAAATCCGGCGGCAGAATTGCTCTATCACTTCAGGTTTTTGAGAAAAGTGAGGTTAAAGGTGTCAAAATTGACGTTTTTTGACATATTTGTGATTTTTTTGTTATCGAAGTAAATTTTTTTTTTACTTTCGTTTACGCCATCTGAAAGTGTCAACATTTATCTTCAAAATATATTTTTTTAACGCCGTACGTTTTTTTTTCACCGAGATAATCTCTGTGTAGTCACACAAAGAAAAACATTTTTGACACAAAATGTTTGTGTGATTACGCAGAGATTAACTATGTTTTCTTTGTGTGACTACACAGAGATCATCTCGGTGAAGAAAAAACGTACGGCGTTAAAAAAATATATTTTGAAGATAAATGTTGACACTTTCAGATGGCGTAAACGAAAGTAGAAAAAAAATTTACTTCGCTAGCAAAAAAATCACAAATATGTCAAAAAACGTCAATTTTGACACCTTTAACCTCACTTTTCTCAAAAACCTGACGTGATAGAGCAATTCTGCCGCCGGATTCGGATTCAGCGCGAAAAATTACGTAAGAAAACATAGTTAAATCCCAATCAACTTTCAACACCTCCAATTTTGCAGGCCTGTGTTATTATTAGTTTTAAAAGCCAACGCTAGTACTTGACAGCTAATATTTAATGCTTTTCAAATTTTTAACAAACGTTCCGTGCTTAAACTAGTTTCCTAATTCAAGTTTCCTAAATCGTACCGTCACAAGATAAGACTGATAATTGACAATAATTGACTTATTAAGTAAGGTAGGATTTGTTTTTATGTATTAACATTGAAAAGGTTCTAGTTTAAGGACGAAACGTATGTTAAAAATTTAAAAGACATTAAATATTACTTATCAAGAACTAACGTTGGCTTTTAGCTCTTTTTACCTTTTACTATTGTTTTATTCAATTGAGCCTAATAATTCAATTCTCATTATTAGTTTTATTATTGTCCATTATCAGTCTTATCTTGTGACGGTACGATTTGGGAAAAAAACTTGATAGGTTTTATAAAAACATCGATTAAATCTTTATAATAATTGCAAATATGCATATAGAATGAATGTAAAATGTTCTACAATAAATCTTCTTTTATGCAAATTCAGATTAAAATTA
Source organism: Trachymyrmex cornetzi (assembly GCF_001594075.2). Classification (NCBI taxonomy): domain Eukaryota; kingdom Metazoa; phylum Arthropoda; class Insecta; order Hymenoptera; family Formicidae; genus Trachymyrmex; species Trachymyrmex cornetzi. The sequence continues at coordinate 736,198 of NW_017297714.1, read as the reverse complement.
TGCATGACTATGTTATTATGTCAATATTATAGTTGTATATCAACTACATAAATTGATCAAAACTTAACATCAGTTGTACCTGATGTTAATTTTTAAAAATGTTGCTAGTATGCACAAAACAAGAGGTGTAACCTTAAATAAACTGTTAAATTTTTGTTATGTTACTTATTTCTTTTTATTTCATATTTTTGTTGCTGAATATTGCTCATATTAAATAATAAAATAAAATATTGATGGGATACGATTTGTGGATGATCGGTTCAGTAACTCTCCTCTAATTATGTAATCATTGCACAAGCTGAATAGAAATTTAAATGACAAATTAGTTTATTTAACAAAAATATTGGAATAGAATGAGAATAAATGCAAACGCGAAGAGATCAATGTTTTTATTATACGTAACGTAAAACAGAATAAGGCAATTAGCAAATTTGAAATGCGCGCTGTAGAAGATCCGAAGCGTTTACCGAACCAAATAACTGAAGAATTAAAAAATTTCATATTTTCCCTCTTTTTTTTAACTATACTTAATTTGTCAAATAAAATAATATGTAATATTTTATACTAGTTTCGTCATGGTTTTATGCATTTTAATGAACACATCATATGCACATTGCTTAATCTATCTTATAATCATAATAATATTAACCAACAACATTAATAATTTAAATAATTCTAAATGAGACATCATAATAAATAAATTAGTATATAATAGGTAATGTGATCAATTAGTGCTTATGGTACGAAACTTTACAATAGAAAATATGTACATGACATTACAATAGAAAATATGTACATGACATTACATCACACTAAAGATATTGTGACTGTATTTTTAGTTAATTACAATTGCAATCATATTTTCGAATGCTCTATTTCATTAGAATTCTGAAAAGTGGATTAAAATTCTTATTTATTGTACATTTGTTATTTATTTCATATCTAGTTTTTATTATGATTGATAAACAAGAAATACACATCTCTCTCTCTCTCTCTCTCTCTCTCTCTCTCTCTCTCTTACTTTGAAGAAATATTTTATAATTAATTCTTTTAGTTAGAAGTTCTGATATTTTTAATGGGTGACATATTTTTTTCTATTAATTTTAAATATGTGTCCTCATATATGCATTGGATATAAAAATTTTTTCCTCTTAACTAACTTTTTGTCAGAAAGTTTGTTTTTTTCATAACTTGTATCTTTTGCATGCAAAAGATCATGCAAAATTGTTTCTATTTTTTATAATATGTCATTCTATAATAACATCCACATATGACACTATTGTAAAAAGATAATCAATTTATCGTGAAAACACTTTTCGTATCAGAAGGTGCAAAATTCTTTTCATTTAAATTATTTTGCAACGACTAAAACAGGACCAATATAAAAGATGCAAGACAATATAATGTAGTTTTCTAAATTAAAAACTATAAACATTAGATTTGTGAAGTATAATCTAATATTGTCATAATGAAAATAATGACTATTTCACCAAAAACATCGTTCTTTTACAATGCTGTTTTTAATTTTCTATTTTTAATTTATTAACAGTATTCATCCGAATACAATCAATCGTGCTGCTATACACATTTACAATTTTAGTAGTTCACAGTATTGTTTACGTAGACAGCATTGATTTTTAAGGAGATCCTAAAGACGATTAGTCATATTGAAAATAGCACTTATTATACCCAGACGATTTACGCCCTGATTAAAATTGCGTACAGAAACGGACAGAAAACGCATTCCGTTTCTGTCTGCTTTTATACTATGCGTTTCTTCATCTGCATTTACGGACAGATACGGATAGAATGTGTTCACAGAATTTATCAGTTTCTGTCCGCAAACGTAGATAGACGTACTGCGATTCCTGTCCGTTTTTGTCCACCGATACGGATACGCATTCTGTCCGTTCTGTCTGCCGATATGGATATGCATCCTGTCCGTTTCTGTCCGCCGCGGCGCGCCGATACGGATACGCATCCTATCCGCTTCTGTCTGCCGATGCGGATAAGCTTACTGGAGAATACACATCTGGATACCTCGTATCGTCGACGACAATCACCCGGACGCAAACTTCCTCAACGGAGACCACTGCGCAAGATCACTCATGTCACTCGACCGTGGACAACGACTCGACACCTGGACATCAACTTTCAATTAGTGGAGTAACATCTGGATACCGAATTTCTCGACAGCGACCTTTAGGACGTGTCTAATGTCAACCAGAGATCCCTCTAGGACACCTGGACACTCCCTTCTATGGAGGAATAGCGAGTTTTTTGCAACTTCATTAAGCAACATCCTAACGCCCCTCTCGTTGTTCCCCCAATACTCGGATGACGCTTCCTCAAAGAAAAACATTGGTTCCTTGTCAACGAACCTAGACACATTGTTCTTCGACAGTGAACACGTAGCCACCGATTTCCTCGACGGCGAACACCTAGACGACACCAAGACATTTCGTTCCTCGACGGCGAACACGCAGACAATACCTAAATGCGTTTTTGCATGAAAAGAATCTGTAAGAAAAAACATTGGATCGGCTCTGCGAATCGAGATAATAAGCGTTAGTTGACGACTATCGAGATTGGAATATCTATCATAGCGACGAGATGCAGCGACACGACTATGCGCCGCGGTCATGTACAACATGTCTTCTTCTTTTTCTATTAATGGCTCCCCGCCTCCTAAAATTATAAACGGAGGTCAATACGGCTAGAATATGGAAAAACAAAAAGGTGATGCAATGCCAGCGAAAATGGCGAAGCCCATCCGAATACCGAGCGCCTGCGTCTACGACGTCGTCACGCACGAACGCGCGTCAGGACGAACGAACAAACCGGTCGTCCAAAAGGTCGCCGCTGGAGAGTTATGTTTCTCAAGGCACAGTCTAAGTTGGCAACACTTTCAAAAATATACAAGACAAAAGCACCCGAGCCGAGACGTGTCCGCCGCAGACGAGTGGTTCTTCAGAACTGGATCGATAATATCAATTCGATATATGTAATTGTCAGGGAATGGAAAGTTACTTTTTAAAAGTAACAAGTTACAGTCACCGATTTTTAAAAGTAACTCGTTGTTGTTACCGTTACTTGAGAAAGTAACTTTTCGTTTCTTTTCCGTTATTTTTTTTTAAATCTACGACCGCCAATCACAACGGATGGGCCTTAGGGGCTTCTCTAGTCTCAAGTGCTATGCACTGTAAAAAATTGTTGTGTAAAATTACAACTATTATAGTGGACAATTTTGAGACCCATTATAATAATTGTAAACGTCCTCGCGTTCGTAAATTTGCAATATGCAAATAAAAATAATTTCTTGGTTTATAACTAAGCAGATTGTGGAAGTACAATTACAATATGAATGTGTAGTTACAGGAACGATAATATGACAGTACATTTCTCACTATATATTATTAAACATTTAACGCAGCAATACGCAAAAAAATTCTATTATATTACGTAATATTACTAAAATTTGGATAATTACAGAAAATATTCAAAATATCCTGCTATTTACATAATTTTTAATATAAAATAAGATATATTTACATAAAAAATTTACATAATTTTTGTGGACTTACATAATTTCTGTCAAATTGCATGATTTTTTATATATATACAGGACTAATCATGTAATATATTTTACATTATATGCAGGGATGGGAAAGTTACTTTGTAAAAGTAATTAATTACAATTACAGTTTTTCTCTTTCAAAAAGTAATTAATTACCGTTACAAGTTATTGACTCTGAAATGTAATTCGTTACAGTTACAGTTACTGAAAAAGTAACTTTAAGTTACTTTTAAGTTACTTTTTTCATCGGAATTTTTACTAATAGTATCGATACCATTAGGGCTGTATTAGAAACGTTATCCAACTGCCTTCATGTATCGTTTTACCCTTGTTTTTCACCTAATATTAAACAAGGATGATACACGGGGTCATCAGTGTAATGCAGCATTGGACAATTAAAAAAAAAGACTGGCTTACATTTACATGTTATACAATTTTATTCAAAAAGATAAAAAAAATTGTATGGCAAAGACGTTTTTCGTTAAAGTAATATAAACACATATGAATATGAATATGAATATGAAATAACACACATATACAATAGTTCAGTCAAATAAGCTTTTGAAGAGGAAAAAATTGCTCGCGGGCTGTAGCTTAGTGGAGGGGCGTGTTTTGGGGTTGTAATTACCCAAAAGTTTTTACACCCCCGCATCATGGTCGTAGCGAAAATGGGGGTGCAAAAAAGGTCAAAGAAAACGGTTTTTCGCCAATAACTCAAAAAGTTGAATTTTTAGGGTAAAAAGTATAGACGCGAAAGTTGTAGAGAATTAAATTTTACACAAGAAACGTCTTGACACAATTTTTTACGACCATTTATAGTCGATGTACATTTTTTTTAAATAATAGCTATTTTATGACAAATGAAAAATACGCAAGCGCGTCGCGCATTTTTCACCGATAGTTCAAAAATGGCGACTCAAATAAAAAAATAGTTCAAATAAAAGTTGTAGACAATTTCATTACGAATAATTTTCTTTTTTTCTGTTTTCTGTACGATCAATATTGACAGAGATATGCATTTTTTAAAACATGTATTATCGCTTCTCGAGGATAGTTGTTACTGGTAAAATCGCTTATAAGTCGAAATGTATGGGCGTAACGCAAATATTACATCTTATGAAAGTTAAAGATAATTAAATATCGAAAATTTTCATGTATGCACATTTTGGATATGTGCGTAGTGTGATAATGCTAATAAACATGAAAAAATTGTCTTTTTTTGTGGATTTTGTGAAAAAAAGTCACTTTCGGTTAGCTGTGGGCCAAAATGTATCTGTACATCTATTAAAGAGAATTAAATTATCTTTAAAATCGTTTTTTATTCGCCTCCGTACGATCATTTGGTAACGAGTTACAGCTGATTGAAATATCTGTTTCAAATACAAATTCAAACAAAATTAATAAGTTATTGCAAAAATATGTGCGTAATAATTTTTTAAAAATTGGATATCACCTATTTTCAATACTTCATATGCATATGGAAGTAACGTAATCATATAAGTTCATCGAAAGGTATGATAAGTTATTAAAAAACACCCTCGAAAAGTGGTGTTTTTTGAAGAAATGATATACAATTGCTGTTTATACTTCTTTTTTTGCATATATCTTTTTTTTAATTGATTTTACGAAGAAAATGCATCAGATCAAAATTAAAGCTGACAAAATTTCCTACAAAAATGATCCATTCATATTCGACTTGTGATAAGTACTGTTATGCAATGAATTAATGAAAAAGCTTGTTATTTTGAATTTGGAGCAAAGTGAAACTTTGAATCGTTTTCAATGTTGAAAATAATGTACTTAAAAATTTTTGAGAATTTTTTCAAGTATTTCATCTCATTCTATATACATTTAGGTGTCGTTAACCAGCGACAATAACAGTTTTTCTTGTACTTAACCCTTTAAAACCTAATCTTCTATTTGCAATTTTTAACACGGTTATCATTAATTTTTCAAATTTCGTCCGCTATATTTTATCCGCCATCTTTAATTTATTACAATATTTAAGAACGTCTTCACGATCAGCGACCACAAAATCCGTAAGTACAATATTTATTTCATTAATTAATTAATTAATACATAATTGTGTACTATTTTGTGCGATAGTACTTTCTACTCATATATTGACTGCAAAACAGTAAATATTTAAAAAATGCATATCTCTGTCAATATTGATCGTACAGAAAACAGAAAAAAAGAAAATTGTTCGTAATGAAATTGTCTACAACTTTTATTTGAACTATTTTTTTATTCGAGTCGCCATTTTTGAACTATCGGTGAAAAATGCGCGAGGCGCTTGCGTATTTTTCATTTGTCATAAAATAGCTATTATTTAAAAAAAATGTACATCGACTATAAATGGTCGTAAAAAATTGTGTCAAAACGTTCCTTGTGTAAAATTTAATTCTCTACAACTTTTGCGTCTATACTTTTTACCCTAAAAATTCAACTTTTTGAGTTATTGGCGAAAAACCGTTTTTTTTTTACTTTTTTTGCACCCCCCTTTTTGCTACGACCATGATGCGGGGGTGTAAAGACTCTTGGGTAATTACAACCCCAAAACACGCCCCTCCACGAAGCTACAGCCCGCGAGCAATTTTTTCCTCTTTTTGCAAAAATATCGGCTCAGTTGACTGGACTACAATGTTTTTTGTAAAAAAAATTCTTTTTTTATTCGGTTAAAAGTTGCAAATAAATTCCAGCACTAATCCAAAATAGTTTACAATCATTCACTGAGCGCTCTTGTATTTGATTGGCGGATTCCATTAGATCCCAAAATATAGATCAAACAGGTACAAGAGTTCATTGAACGCTTTAATTAAATTTCTTTCTTCTGATTAATCAAATATTTCGAAGTATTTGTAGCGCCAAGTGGACACTACCACACACTAAATTGACAAATACGTTTTAAATATATAAAATAACTATGAAAGTAACTATTAAATTAGTAGTTACTAAAAGATGTAACTAAATTGACAAATACGTTTTAAATATATAAAATAACTATGAAAGTAACTATTAAATTAGTAGTTACTTAAAAGATGTAACTAAGTTAAGTTATAATTACAGATGGAAAGAAAGTAACGAAGTTAAGTTACAGTTACTGAAAAAAAGTAACTCTAACTGTAACTTCGTTACAAGTAACGAGTTACTTCCCATCCCTGATTATATGTGTAAAGAAATTTTTTTACAGTGTGAATGGCTTGTATCGTATCGTATTCAATCATGTGTAAAGAAACGATAAAAGTAACTGTAAAATTCGTTACCGTTATCAAAAAAAATGTAACTTTGTTACCGTTATAGATACCAAAGAAAAAAAGTAACGCAGTTACCAGTAAAATTACTAAAAAAATAACTTGTAACTTCGTTACAAGTAACGAGTTACTTCCATTCTTAGGGTAGCGATCATGTAACTTTTTCGCTAGAGCGGAAACGTGAAAAGTGAACATTTTTATGTATGTATGTTCGTACATATACACACATACATACAAAGAATTTTCACTTTTCACGTTTCCGCCCTAGAGAAAAAGTTACATGATCGCTACCCTAGTAATTGTGGACAGCTGCTAATAAAAATCGTGACGTATAGAACGCGGACAGAAACGGATAGGATTCCTGTATGTAATTGCGGACAGATGCAGATAGAAATCGCTACGTATAGAACGCGGACAGAAACGGATAGAATTCCTATACATAATTGCGAACAGATGCAGGTGAATTGTGATTACGTACAGGATGCAGACAATATCGGATAGGATCTATAATATTGCTGCAAATGCGGATTTTCTATTCGCAGATTGTGTTTGCGGATAGAACAGACAACTTATTACAGTTAAAAACGGATAGAAATCCTGTCCGTTTCTATTCGTTTTTCTTTGTTATTTTAACTAGGGTGTGTCATTAGAGTTGCCAACGGTCCGGTTTTTACCCGGACTGTCAGGTTTTCAGGAGTCTTGTCCGGTGTCCGGTTGACAAGTCAAACCGGACGTCATATGTCCGATTTGTAAGTACATCCAAATAATAAAATCAAATTTAGAGCGTCAAAAGAAGTTACGTAACAGACCGCCCAATTTTCGTTCAAAAAGTGCACTCAAGTGCATCTAGGTATCATGTAGAACAGCTGTAAAAGACCAAACATCGGTAATAATTACTCTTGTATATACTCTTGATTGTTGTTTTCTAATAAAAATATTATAAAGTTGATTATTTCGCGTAATCTGCCAGCAATTAATTTCAATTCGTGACCTCAATATATACAGGGTGTCAATTATGTACCGGGACGGTCAAATATTTCGACAACTTCCAACATTAAAAAAAAACGCTGAAACACGTGAAACGATTTTTCAAAAAATCTCCTTTCTGCGGGGGGTGGCGCCCCCCCCCACCTCCAAAGGGACCGGGGGGCGCGAGGGGGGGCGTAAATCTTAAATGGCAACATAGGGCGAGTGGGGGCTC
>NW_017297714.1:714430-727118 GCF_001594075.2 Trachymyrmex cornetzi | reverse complement strand
TTTTGAAAAATCGTTTCACGTGTTTCAGCGTTTTTTTTTAATGTTGGAAGTTGTCGAAATATTTGACCGTCCCGGTACATAATTGACACCCTGTATATAAATTTGTGTGTTAAAGATTCGAGTTGATATCCTAATCTAACCTTTACACGAAAATTCTTTCGTTTTAAAGTGAAAAGTAATTGAGATTAACACTTGCTTTTGATATACATATGTGTAAAAGTTAAATTAGGATATCAACTCGAATCTTTAACACACAGATTTATTAGCATTGTTTGAAATTTTTAAACGAGGTAAATATATATACATATTCGGATATTGTAGAGAGAGAAAGCGAAGGTAATTATTGTAATTTCTGTTACGTCACGCTATTTTGAGATTTTCTCTGTTTTTTGAGTCAATGCATTTAAGCAATTTACCCGGGGATCGGAAATCAAGTTGTGCGGTTAAGAATGTTCACTGGGAAGTATCGGATAATTATTCGGAAGGGTAATTTTGAATCCGGTGCCAATAAGATTACGAAGTTTATAGGCGAATCTACGTGGATCGGCTTTTTGAATGTTCTTGTAATTCGGAAACGTAAGATTGATCTTTAATCGCTTGAGAGTATATACGCGTTCGCGGGGTGAGTCTACCGGTTTCTTTTGATCTAATAATTGCGCTAATTTTTGGAAATAAGGGAAAGGATCGTGATTTGAAATAAGAGCTGATTTTATTTGAAATCTTAATCTCTTCTCTCGCTGTCTTCGTCCGCCTTTAGTAGGCATGGAAGTAATGCAAAAATAATTACCAATGTTCCGAAGAACTGCCGTGAGACGGGGGCCACGCTATTGGCAGCGACAGTCGTAACAGTTCTCTGGATGTGAGACAATTATGAATACTCCGAGAAAGTGTTATAAGACGGGGGCCATACTATTGGCAGCGACAGTCGTAACAGTCCTCTGAATGTGAGACAATTATGAATACTTCGAGAAAGTGCTATAAGACGAGGGCCACGCTATTGGCAGCGACAGTCGTAACAGCCTCTCGGATACTCACATATATGTATTTGAATGTAATTGAATGAGACGCAGAGCAGAGAGTTAGGTTTCAGCGGATTTGATATATTCAGTATTTTCGTTAAATAGGAAAAACAGAATAATAAGGAAAAAAAAATATAAGAGTGTATTTCTAATGAAGCGCGAGGATAGTTCTCACCTTGATCTAATTAATTTTCTGTCTATACTGAATAGGTTTCTACTTTTGCTCTATAAATGAATAACTGAATGAATGTATGACTGAATTGAACTGAATGTATTACTGACTAAATATGTAACTAACTTGAACTGAACTGAATTGAACTGACTGTATTACTGACTTGAATAAAAGAATAGCTGTGTGACTATGTAACTGACTTGAATAAAAGAATAACTGTGTGACTATGTAACAGACTTGAATAAAAGAATAACTGTCTGACTATGTAACTGACTTGAATAAAAGAATAACTGTGCGACTATGTAACTGACTCGAATAAAAGAATAACTGTCTGACTATGTAACTGACTTGAATAAAAGAATAACTTTGTGACTATGTAACTGACTCGAATAAAAGAATAACTGTCTGACTATGTAATTGACTTGAATAAAAGAATAACTGTCCATGTAACTGACTTGAATAAAAGAATAACTGTCTCCCGACTCCTTTTGGCAGCTCCTTTTATATTTTGGAAATGAATGTAGGAGTGTCATTTCAGGACCAATCAATACTCTTCAAAATTTGGTAGAACCTATACTCGCGCTTGTTTCCTTAAGATAAGGCAGCAAGGCTCCGCGTAAACCCTACTCCCCACTCTACAGGTTTAATCTTAATAGGTAATAGTTGAGAGTTTTAATAATTTATAATAAAAATTCGGTTTTTCTTAACTAAAATATCCTTATGCGAGGCGAATCTATTACATTCTGAATTATATATCTAAAATTGGTTTAGTTTTATTGGAAGAAAGAAAAAAAAGAAGAAAAAGGTATTCGTCCTCAGAAAGATTTCTATTTTGCTGTTAATTGCTTAATTGCTAAACGCTGATGTACATACATTATCACTAATATAATATTAATATACGCTTTTATTTATTATTTTATAGAAAGGCTTCTTTGAGAAAGATCGTGGAATATTCTTAGACATTCTTTAAAGTAGATAATCTGTGTGACGCATAAAGGTACATAACGTGATCTATCTGTTGGTTTGAATGTTTAAATAAAGGAACTAAATATACCCCTCTATAAAAGAGAAAAGAAATTTTCGGTTTCGAAATAAAGATAAAATAGGGACGAAATATCAAGACCAAGACGAAATACTAATCTAGAGATAAGATAAAAATAAGGTATAAATCATATATTTATAATAACGAAAGAGAGGATTTTATCGGGATATAACATTTCTTACAAAATTTTGTATTTAATCTAATTTTATGATTATTTTTATATCCGGTTTTGTCCGGTTCGATACTTTTTCTAAAAACGAAATGTTCGGTAATTTACACTTTTGAATCTGGCAACCCTACGTGTCATTGACACATTCCCAGGTAGCAAAGTTTGTCATTTTGACGTTATATTTTGGGCCTTTACTGATCATTACTGACGTCTTAATAAAGTTAAATTAACGTTCGAATATCATAAACGATTGACGTCATCGTGAGCCGCCATTTTGACGTTATATCTTGGTTAAAATGGTAAAGGACTCTTGATTATTAAACAACAATATGCAAAAATATAGGGCATATAAAAGTCAAAATAATTATATATAAAACGTAAGAATTATAATAAATCAAGTATGAAATACATTAATTACATAAGTAACCTATCATGAAACGCATTACTTCGATACATAAAACTGCATATCCCTTAATAATTTCCTTACATGTTTCGGCTCTTGAATTGAGCCATTTTCAGATAAAAAATTAAAATTATATATTCTCGAAATTAGTTTTCATCTACATCGTCACAGATAGAACGTAACTCGTTGAAAATTAATCAATTTGTACAGCGATGCTGGTGAATGCTCCATGGAGACCAAGGATTACTTGCAAACGATTTGCGGACCGATGCGCGATGGTTTGAAAATCTATAATATTCTGATAAGAATCATATTAAAGTACAAATAAATAAAGAATAAAAATTTAATAAATTCAGAATTTAATAAAATAATAAATATAAATTAATGGTGAATAAAATAGAAACTGTTAGATCATTTTATGTAAAATTTGTAAAATTCAAAAGAAAAAACGTCATCTCTATAAAAACACTCACCACCATGTCTGCATTTATCCCTTTTTTTATTAATATGTACATAGTCAAATTCATCAAGAGATCGCATAAAAGGTAAAATTCCAGTCAGACATCACTAATAATCACAAAAACACAGTCAATATATTAAAACTTTACATGCAGTGTAGAAAGATATTTCCAGTAAGTAATTTCGGCGAAAACTGTGTTAACGATACGCTTGCCTGTCGTTATCTAAGTGGTAATTAATAGATCGACACAACAAATAGCAAAGAACAATGTTACATTTTGTTTATAATTGATGTATTCGCTTTGAAGGCCTTCCGTGTCTGTTTGGAGATTAAGACTATTTTTCTGCTTTTTAATATTTAACATCTCAGAAATTAAACGTTTGTTATAACATGGCTCTTTATCTAGTATCCGGATGTTATTCCAATCAAAATCATGTGTCTCTTGCAATCTATGATCGGTGATCACAGAACGGGTAGTTGTATTCCAACGAATATGATTACGATGTTCAGTAATTCTAGTTTTTAGTTGTCTACCCGTTTGTCCGACATAAGATGCATCACAATCCTTGCACATGATCTTGTAAATTACATTGTTCTTTGACATATTTGATCGGGAATCCTTTTGTACTTTGATGAACTTACTCAATTTATTAGAACTGTAATATGAAACTTTGATGTCATCCCTGTTAAATTTTTTGAATTTCTTCGTTATCATTGGTACCGTGACCCAAGATGTACCTCTCCTTGTCTCATCGTCATTACTTGTACAGTTACATGCTACTATTCCTCCACGTTGAATAGTTTTGACTCTATCTTTGATTGTGTCAAAGATAAATTTGAGAGGATAACCATTCTCCATTAGTATATTAACAATCAATATAAGATTTTTATGATGAAATTTCGAATCAGATAACAATAAGGCTCTATCTACTAATCCAAATATTATGCCTTTCTTTTGTGAAACAGGATGGTTTGAATGATAATTTAAAAACCTCCCCGAAAATTTTCTCTCCCTCGGTTTTTGATACCAATCGAAGGTTAAAACTGTCTCTTTGATCCCGATTGTAACATCAAGAAAATTAATTGAGTCAGTGCCTATCTCTAGCGTAAATTGTAGACGTGAGTGAACCGAATTGAAACTTTCAAAAAACGAATCAATTTCGATTGGTATCAAAAACCGACATTTGTAACATAACGATAATAAAAAAGACAACGATTAATTATTATAAAATAACAAAGACACTCTTTCTACTTTTTGCATTACCAAGTCTGCAATGATGGGTGATAATGAAGAGCCCATGGGCGTGCCATAGCTCTGTTTATAAATAATATTATTGAATGTGAAGTATGTTAAATCTAGTACAAATCGTACCGCCGTCAAGAATTCTGTCTTGGGTAAGTTGCATTTTTTTTTAGATAAAATTCCAGTTATCATTTATACATTTAATTGCCATATCTAATAGAATGTTTTCAAGAGCCGAAACATGTAATAAAATTATTAAGGGATATGCAGTTTTATATATATCGAAGTGCGTTTCATGATAGGTTACTTATGTAATTAATGTATTTTATACTTGATTTATTATAATTCTTACGTTTTATATATAATTATTTTGACTCTTATATGCCCTATATTTCTGCATATTGTTGTTATATTTTGGTCCTTTACTACCCATTATACTACCCAACTGGCGACTTATGATGTCAATATGACGTCACGGAATGGCATTACAAAAATGACGTCAATATGATGTCACAAAATGACGTCGAATAAAACCTGGTTGCTTTTTGTTCACTTGACGTCGTTTGTACAAACATGGTTTGAATTTAATGTCAAAATGACGAACTTTGTTATCTGGGTTACTTCATCAATATCTCACTCACGCACGCCACACATACACATAAATTTTCGTACAACAATTACATTTTTATTAGACGTCTAAGTTCAATTTTAAGAACTTCACACTGTTTTTTCATGCAAACTATTATAATTTGTGGACTACTATTTCGTAAGTACAGATTACATAGTTTTTATATGAAGCAAATGTTGTCACGTGACAGTTTTGGAGCGCCATATTGGACTAAACAATGGTAAAGATCTTAATTTTGAAATTTTTTGTCGTTCTTAGCATAGACTCCACCTCACAGATGCGTACACTCTAATCCTGGAAATGAATTTTCAAATCAGTAACAAAAAAAATAACTGTTATACAAAAATTATATGTGGTTTAGTCGGTAATACAGACGACTTTATAGGATCTCCTTAAGGAAATGCAAATCGATCTTTAGCACCGACTGGGATCGGTTTGTTTTCCGAGATCGTCCAAAGCAGAAAAACTTATAACAACATTTACAATGTTACTGTAATATTAATGAGACGTTTTATTCTCGTTATAATATTTCTGGACTAATCTACACGGAGAGAATTTTCTATTAAAATTTACCCTGAAAATATGGTGATTGTGGTACAATACAATATTTTAAAGATTTTTACCATGCACTTCAGTAAAATTGATCAAACTTATTTTATACTTTATTGTAGTTTTATTAATGAATGAGAGAGATTTATATTAAAATTCTTCGAAATATAATGTTGTCCCACGATTGTCATATTTTCAGGGTAGATTCTAAGAAAAAATTCTCTCTGTGTATGCGGTATGGACAGTTACTTTGAATAATGTCATACATAATGATCCGTTTTTCCTCATTAATTAGTAATCGATTCAGAAAAGAATTAACAGAAAAAAATTTGTTCCACACACTCTATTCTCGCAACAAAAATGCTTGCACATGGCATCCAAATATCAAACTTCAAATTGTATCCGAGTTTTATTAAATATCGGATGCTATTTAAGTTCAGTTTCTCTTTCCCGGCTCTTTTGTTAAAATTTTATTTATTTGATATTGATTTTTATTTTATATTGATTGATTTTTTTATTTGATATTAATTAATAAATACCATTACTTTTTTAGGATTGTTCATACTCTTTTTATACGTTTCGCTCAGACAGTACCCAAGTAATACACAATATTAAATTAATGTCAAGTTCTGATATCAATCTTATCGTAACAATCGAGTGTTACTAGAGTACATAATCTTTATCGCACTTGATATGTTTTCATAAGATTTTCATAAAATACAAGTCTGGTCACGTTAATAATGACGTCATTATTCTATTCTAACATTATATAGAATGTCCCGAAATTCGAATATAATATTATTGCAGCGTGAAACTTTGTGAAAAATTAAATAATAAAAGTGCAAGCCATTTTTTTTCCATAAAGTAGGTTTTTAAATATAAACGTTTATAGTTTGACTAATCATAAGCGTTAGTTAAAAAGTCATCTGTCCGTGTGACGTGCATGCAATGGTATTAGATACTAAATAAAACCTTGCCAACTGTATGCACATTATCACATGGATAGATAACTTTTTAACCAACGTTTATGATGAGTAAAACTTTAAACGTTTATTATATATTTAAATAACTATTTTACGAAAAGAATGACTAATACTTTTATCACTTAATTTTTCAAAAAATTTCACGCTGCAATATTATCCTCAAATTTCGTGACATCCTATATAATGCGTGTTAATTATAGACTATACGATTAGCACATCGCAGGGAAGGTTTTTAAAATAAGAGTCTAACTTTTTTACTTAGTAACTTCTAGAAATTTTGTAGTGACCATGAAATACGCATTATTTACCGATAAGTTAAAAAAAATTTGACGTAAATCATTATAATTTAAAAGGTTTGTGTGAATTGTAGTATAACACAAGGAGTAGCGGGATACGATTAAAGCTGCAGTATTTCTTTTGGGTATAGTCTGAAACTAACGAATATCTGACCAATGAATACTAGAGAGCAAAAAGAGAAGATATGCTTCGCTAGGCGCGAGCGTCCTGTTTCCCGGCTATTACAAAAGAAATTCAATTTCAATGTTGGGACGAGGCCAAATATATAAGCATGCGCCAATTAACGGAATTCAGTTCGCTCGTGGCAACGCATTCAACTAGGTACTCGACTGACCAAGTTTCATGCAGTCATAGAATAGTTATCAACACGTTTAGTAGGGCGTGATAAAAAAACAATATAGAAAAATATATGTTTGGAGGAAGGCCAAAAAAAGCAGCCACGTATCTTTGTGCAATTTTTTTCAATTTGGCGACTAAATAAATAAGGTAGATATCTATATTCTATAAATTTCTTTTTACATTATTAATTGTCGCCTAATTATCACTTTCGCATGGTTAAAGATCAACGTACAAGGTTCGATAAAATAACTATTACGACTTATTCTAAAAAAATTTAAATATTAAATTCCAAAAACGTATTTAAAATATTAAACAAAAAATAAGGGTTAAAAGAAGTTATTTAAAATAATAAATACTAAAAAAATAACTGCTTTATTTTTATTTAATTTAGATACACATTTTAAATGAAACTGTTTTAAACATGACCGATCCCTGATATACCTTATTTAGAATAAAAAATATAAAATAAGTTCCAGAAACTTATTTAAAATATAAAATCGTTGGCGTCGATAAAATCCTCGGAGGATCCGGTTTGCTTACAAATTGATTGCCTACAATATCGTTTATTTACATCACTTTTGCCGACAGTTCGTTTGCACACAAAAATTATTGACTACAGCTTGATGGTCTACGAGCACTTTTGCGTACAAATAAAAATTTCAGGGACGAAATCACATTTGCCTACATGTATTATTGCCTACAGCTCGATTACCTACATACTATTCTCTGTTTCAAAAACACAAATTCTGTTTTAAAACACAAATTTATATCTGCTTCAAAAATACAAATGATTTTCTTACTTAACCTTAATTTTATATTTGTGTGCAAAAGTGCTTGTAGGCAAACGAGCTGTAGATAATAATTTATATAGGCAAAATGACTTCATTTCTGAAATTTTTATTTGTGCGCAAACGAACTGTCGTCGAAAATGATGTAGGTAAACGATGCTGTAGACAATCATTCGTAGGCAAAAAGAGCCATCTCTAAAAAACTAGTACGACTTATTTAAAATAAAAAACAGAATAGGTTCCTAAAACTTATTTACATCCAGAAAAAAGTTTTTTCGATTTATTGAAAAAAAATTTGTTTGAATCAAAGAAATTCGTGCTATACGGTTAAAAAAAAGTTTCTTTGATTTGAACGGCATTTCTTTAAATTTTTATTTTCCTCAAAGATATTGTCTTCGACTTAAAAAAAAGCAATGAAAGAAATGGTTTCTTCAATTTAAACATAATTTTTCCCTGAGTTTAAAATATTAAATAAGAATTAAATAGAAGAAATTATTTAAAATAATATATATTAAATAACTCTTTTATTTTTTTTATTTAAAATATATGTTTTAAATAATTTTATTTTAAATATAATCGCGAGCCCTGTCAACGTACATTATTATCGCAGCAATGTAATGTCGAATATTATTGTAGGTATTAAATAAAGCAACATTGTTCATTATATATAAAATTGTTTCAAAATTGTTTTACAGCCGATTTGCAAAATATCATACATTTACAACAATTAACACGACACTATAGGAATTTTATTACACATCACGTACGTAAGCGTATCTCTATGCATATACGTAACAAAACGTTCCTTATAGATACTGTCAACCGTCATCAATCGTCCTCAATTCTGTCTATTGCCGGTACGTTCAACAGGTGATCTCTCTAGTCATTGAAATTAATTAATTAGATTCTTGGATGTATAATTTTAAGTTCTTACAATATTTCTTCTTGTACAGAATACAAAAATTCTTTTATTTAGAAAATTCTTTTTCCTCTTTTTTTTATTCAAATTTATTATTGCCCAATAATCCTTTTCAGTTTTATCAAATTTTATTTTAAATTTTATTATTGCCCAATAATCTTTTTCAGTTTTATCAAATTTTATTTTAAAAGTATTCTACAGAATATAAGAGAAAACAATATTTTATAAAACGTAAGAAATATGAACATTCTTTTATTTTGAAACACAAGCAGTGTTGGGCAAAATTAAATCAAATTAAAGATTAATGATTACTGTTAAAAGTTTAATTCCTGATTATAGTAAGCAATTAAAATTTTTTAGTTGCCTTGAAATGAATCTTAGGTATTAATCAATTAAATTTTTAATCTGTAGTTTTAATCGATTAAAACAAGTCATTACATGTAACTGTGATTAATTCAATCGATTAATTAAAAATCATTAATTTCTGTAAATTAAAAAAAATCAATCGTTCATTATTAATCATTTGTGTTTAGTTATATATATAAGCATAGATTAAAACTACTTAATTAATTATTTAACATTTTTCGGTAAAAGGAAATTTTTCAGGTATTGTATGTAACGTTTTAAATATTACATAAAAACGAAATAATTATATAAACTATATCATATAAAAGAAAAAAACTTGAATACATTATTAACTATTAAGGTACCAAAGCCGAATAAATTTTGTTAAACCCTGATATTGGGCCTTTACATCCATATGAATATAATATACCAAATCAAAAGTAAAAATAATAAAGAAAGTAAACGTTATCTTTTTCAATCAGTTTCAAAATGATTATTAATCATAGAAAATAAATTCCTTAGGACTTACTCTACTCTCAAATATTACGATTATCTTTAATTTTTGTTTATAATTAACTCTTTAATCTTTGGAAATTTCTAGCAATTTGAATGTATTTTGACTTCTTAAAAGATAGCAGCATTGAAAATCGTTATTCTCTGGAGTAAATTCCACTCATAACGAACAAATAATAATAGCTATAATAATAATAATCATATAAGCGGGCCTTATTTAATAAGTACATCGTTTTAAAAAAATCTTACATTTGTTTAAAAAAATTGATTTATTAGTTATTTTCCATAGTTAGGAAGTTGAATAATATTATAATAAATTATGAAACACATTGTATACTGGTAAATTTTGCAGCAGATTGTTATAAAAATGGCTTATACACACAAGTTTTTGTTGTGTTAAACCAACGTATTGCTACCGATTCCAAATCTTTAATCCCTTTTCATCTACTGTGATACATTTTTTAAGCATATACTGCAGGCGAATTTTAAAGTAATAAATTTATTTAGTGCTCTCTCTCTCTCTCTCTCTCTCTCTCTCTCTGGGCTTCTTATTCGGCTAGGTACCTTATTTGATGTATTGAAGAACATAATTGTAAATACCTGAGCGTTGTTACTATGAATCGTTATAGTGTAAACTAATGCCGTCTTATTATTTTTTCAATCAACTGTTTTTGATTTGCTTCAATAATTGACTAAATTAGTCGTGATCAAGCTACATATCATTTTTAATCAATTACTTTAGTTAAGCCGGAACTTAATCAATTAATCATATAAGATAGTTTGATAATTGATTTCATTAATTGATTGCATTGATCATGATTATAAATATATATTTCGAATTTTTTGTCGATTATTTTAGTTAAATAATAAATTAATTAATTGTGCCCAATTATTGATTAATAGTTACTAGACATTTCGTTAGCCTTTTTGCAGAACATGTATCATTAACCAATAAGGTTGATGTGAGTTTGCCTTTTCGCGAAAAGCCTAAATGCATCAACCTAATTGATCAACCTAATTAATGAGGAACTATCGTTGATCTTGTAAAAAGGCGACGTTTTGCGTAAAGGCTAGCTTTTTCGTGAAAAGGCTAATTTCGCAAAAAGGCTGTGACATGTATAAGATAAATATGCGAATAGGTCACGGATTATATGTGTATAAATTGTTTACAAACTGTATTTCTAAATCGCTCTTGTAAGTATATAAATTCACGCTTTAGTAATCGTGAAGGCAATTTAGTTCTTTATAAACGATAAAGTTACATATATCTTTCGACTCATATTGAAGTCAGCTTCGATAACAGTAACACGATAACGATAACGGTATGACACGAGTAATCAAAGTTTCAGTACCACAATATAAGTAAAACGTATAGTAAATGTCATAGGGTAAGTGCGGGTAATACGCCAGTGTGGGGAATATGCCACACGTTTTGTTTTACAATGATACCGATTAGCAGCGCTTGCGTCAGTGCTACAACTTGTTTATAATTGTGTGCTTAACATATTGCATAAGTAGCAACAATTTCCTGACAACAGTATTGTTTTTATGAGGTAAATATGACGGCATGGTATACGAAAATGTGCTTCTTATAACTTTTATAGTGCTTTATGTAAGTTATTATTTAAACATTACATAATATTTAGCTCAATTAGCTTGTTAATCTATTAGAGTAGGTCAAAATGAAAATTTTCAGTACATCCCCTTGTAGAAAAATACTACTGACTTGTGAGTACTAGGAGTATTTTGAGGCCCTACTGCACTACAGCACTACTGTACTACTACACTACTGTAGTAGTGCAGAAGTGTTCAGTAATGCTGAGTAGTGCTAAGATCTTCTATATATCTGCGTTTCGGCAAGATACAAAATGCAGGAAATGAATATGCATCACAGAAACTAACTATTAATAACTTTATTTTAAAAAAAGCACTTTCAGAGACTCTATAAGCACACTCTGATCAAGCTAAGAGTAAGTGATGGATCTCATTTACATATGCCTATTTATAGGGATCCGTGTCATTTTCTCCTTACGGAAAACGAGTCCATCTTGTGGCGGTATTGCGTATTACACCGCTTGCTTGGCGGCATCTATAGCGTACATATGCTCTGCAAGCGGCATAATACGCAATATCGCCGCAAGATGGACTCGTTTTCCGTAAGGAGAAAATAGAGTTATTAATAATTAGTTTCTGTGATGCGCATACTCGGTTCCTGCATTTTGCATCTTGCCGAAACGTGGATATATAGAAGATCTTAGCACTACTCAGTGTTACTAAACACTTCTGCACTATTACAGTAGTATAGTAGTATAGTAGTGCTTCAAAATACTCCTAGTACTCAGTAGTACTTTTCTACAAGGATCGTTGATTCATTTTCTTAACAATCGTACTGTACAGGATCATCATAAGATGAAATGACGTCTTGGGGCAATGTGCCACTACTTTTGTTGGGGTTAAATGCCAGTAGGCATTTTCTCTAATATATAGGTATATATACATATATATACACATATATACACATATATATACTGTAACTGTACTCGCGAGCAACGGCACAACTTCGTCGCGTGTTCTCGGTACTCAAAGTACGCAAAAGTATCTTCTCTCCCTCGGTAGCAGAATTTTGCGACAGCCAGGCGGTTTTTCGGCCAAAATTATAATTCTTATTCTAAGTTGGGCGCCAGGCACGAGAGAGCGTGCCACTCTTTTCGAAATCTCCTTACTTTTGCCTGTAACGTTTCCGCGACGGCAGGAGGTGGGTTACAAGAGGGGGTGGGAAATTTGTCGGAGGGCGAGAGAGATAGGCCACAAGAATAAAC
>NW_017297714.1:713861-714160 GCF_001594075.2 Trachymyrmex cornetzi | reverse complement strand
CCGCCGGCCCGCGGCCGACGCCACGGCGATGGTGCGACGTGATTATAGCGACCGCCTCGATGCGACTCAACTCTCAACTCTACTCGGCACGTGAATCCCGGAAACGGACTCTACTCGGTAACACCGCAACCGGAAGTTCACTCGGCAACGCGACAATCCGCGTTCCGACGCGACAGCACAATGCTCGGCGACGCAATTACAGCAAGCGTGCCTACGCGACGCGATACTAAACGATAACGCAATTACAATAATCGTCGTTACGCGACCCGACGAAACTCGACAACGTGACTACTCCGCGC
>NW_017297714.1:710979-712620 GCF_001594075.2 Trachymyrmex cornetzi | reverse complement strand
AATAAAACAATACGATACTTTTGCGAAAATAAACATTAAATTATTATTTAAATTAGATTTTTAAAAAAAGTAGCTTTCGGTACGATTTGGAGACCGGATCGTTAAATTGTACCACCTTGTTCCTAAATCGTACTTCTAATAGAACAAACAAGCTGACATTGCTTATTGTCATTTTGATATTAAAATAACATCTTTAACGTCAAAAATGACGGTAAACAATGTCAGATTGTTTACTGAGAAAATAAACAAAATTAATTTTAAAACTCTGTCGTTACAACTATAGAGTAAGCAGGGATTGAAAGAGGAAAGCACACGGCCACGACTAGACAAGATCTACTGCGGTCAATCAGTACGCACGTATGCACAGCGCCGTGCGCCAGGACGAAGAAGAACGCGTAGTAGTGACATTACATAGATGAGCGCACGCACGATTAAAATATGCTATCATTACGCAACGATAGATGTCACGGCAAGAGCACGAGTATCGATAGTATAGTCGCAGTTACCGACTTCAACAAACTCATTTATTAATAAATTTATTTTTAATTTTAAACTGAGTATACATATTTAAGTAGGTATAATAAAAACTTTTCTATTATAAAAACAGAAATTAGATCTGTTTTTTAAACTCATTTAAGAAAACAAAGTAAAAAGCAATACTTAAATTGATTTAAGCTATCATTGCACTGTATTTCAGAATATTAGAATCTCAGATGTTTTGAAAAAATAAATTTTTGAAATAAAATCAATTACGTATTTTTGCGTCACAATAGAAAAGATTCAATAGAAAGACTCAATAGGAAAATTTAATAGAAAGATAGTTGATAAGTAATCAATAGTTGATAAGTAATCAATAGTTGATAAATAATCACTTTCTTGAGCGCTTATTTAAACAGTTTCGATAAATGTCAAGATTGTCACTACAGGTTTCGTGCAACCACTTAGAGCACCACATACTGCATCCCGTCTACTGTAAGTTCTTTTTTATCATAATAATAACCTCCACATATTGCTCGTGTCACTTGCGAAAATCGTACCGGTACAGTATAAAGACCAGCGACAAATACGATTTACTGAACTCCCTCTATTTTTTTACAAATTTGCCAATAACAACATAACTTATAAATATCTTGCTAATTTGATGCTATACTTGAAAAGAGTTTAAATATCGATTATAACTATGAAGGACACTATAATTTAACTACCCACCTTGTACTGATAACACCTTAGGTAAATTATATCAAAACTTAGATCAGACACCGAACAAAATCAATTTTAAATGTCACTCGTAAACAGACGACTCAAAGACAAAACAAAAATAATAGTTCTTAATCTATATTACCAGCGTCACATCAGTGTCATTATCTTTAAAAAAAAAATGTTTCGTTTAGAAAATACAATGGAGGTACGATTTAACCGTCGGTACGACTTAGCCAACTCTCCCCTACATATACAGGGTGTTTGAAAATTATCGGCTAATCGATCACGAGCAGGTAGAACGGACCGAATTGAATCGAAAAATCTTATACCATTTTGTAAGTTGCACAATAGTTAACGAGATATTAACGTTTAAAGATAGCCGAATAAGCGCGTCCGGCCGACCTACTCTCTCTCTGCTGCCGAATATACAACCTACCGTCC
>NW_017297714.1:700051-710833 GCF_001594075.2 Trachymyrmex cornetzi | reverse complement strand
CGCTTATTCGGCTATCTTTAAACGTTAATATCTCGTTAACTATTGCGCAACCTACAAAATGGTGTAAGATTTTTCGATTCAATTCGGTCCGTTCTACCTGCTCGTGATCGATTAGCCGATAATTTTCAAACACCCTGTATATATACATGTATATACATATACAGGGTGTTAGTTAAGTTTGTTCCCAAACTCAACAGAGCGATTCTCTGGTTTATCTCAAGTACAAAAGTCCATATAAACATGTGTCCTAAACGACTTAGTTTCCGAAATACAGGATAGGTCGAGCAGGAACTCAACCTTGGCCTCCTAGATCATCAGACTTAAATCCTTTGAATTATTTCCTTTGGGGCCATCGGAAATCATTGGTTTATACCACCCCAATTAAGAATGAGAATGATTTGAGGAATCGAATAGTTGCTTCATGCGAGGCAATACGTAACACACCTGGTATCTTTGAGCGTGTACGTCAATCTTTGAGAAGAAGGCTCGATGGATGGTATCATGGCGCAAGGTGGACATTTTCAATAATTCATCTAATTGTTTTATTTCGTCAGAAGAACTGAAGCCCGTTTTTGTTTTCTGTTTTTGACTAGTTTTTAACTAGTTCAAGTTGTATTTCTTTCAAATAAACAGATTATTACTACACGTTTAAATTTTTTTTATTTCGGAAACTAAGCCGTTTAGGACACATATTTATATGGACTTTTTTACTTGAAATAAACCAAAGAATCGCTCTGTTGAGTTTGGGAACATACTTAACTCACACCCTATATATACATATATATACACATATATACATATATATATACACGTACATATACATGTATATACAATGATAAATCATAAATTAATAAAAACTAATAAGTTTTTATAGACTCCTTTAATTAAAACAATTATTGAAACCATAAAAAATATATTACAAGCAATAGGAGTCGACGCTGGTTATCAATTAGCTCAATTTTTCTTAATACTAAAAATATAAACCTTAACTTGGAACGTTTCCACTCATGGTTTGAGTCTTCATCAGCAATCTTTCCCCCTAGCGCAACGATTGGAGTATTGCATGACAAAATGATATCTCCAACGTATTTCTTCTAAAAAATTGAACCTTTTTCTGTTGTGAGGTAAGTCACAAAGTTAGAAAACTGAGTGACAATGAGAACTCTAGCTAAAATTATATGAAAGATTAGATTATTGTATGTATAATTTAAAAATTAATAATTACCTCACCTCACACAGTCGACGTTTCTACACTGAACAATGAATCTCTCTTATGCAACATTTTGTAACTCGTTAATATATTATAAATTATCGTCAAATTTTTAAAAAATAACTGCGAGAACACTATGTGTCTTGTCATTTCGACAGTCGGTTAAATAATGATTGCTAAACAAGTAACATAGCAGTCAATTTAAAGACAAACAAGTTTCTGACATATATTATATTACAAACAAGCCTTAAAGTTTATTGAGGATTTCATTGTACGCATGATTTAAACCAATGGTATCATGTTGTAAATTCAACCCATTGGTCTGTCGATTAATATGCATCATCTTTGATATTAACTTTTTGTTGTAATAATTTTCTACATCTAAAATCTCTACGTTTTGCCAATCAAAGTTATGATCGTTCTGCAACCTATGTTCTGTGATCACTGACTGAGTGGATGTTTTATTATGGATATGCTTTTTGTGTTCAGAAAGTCTGGTTTTTAATTTTCTCCCTGTTTGTCCCACATAGGAAGCATCACAATCACGACAATTGATCTTGTAGACTACATTCCTTTTTAATTCATTGTTTAAAAAATCTTTATGAACTTTAATAAACTGATTCAACTTGTTCAAACTAAAAAATGAAACCCTATGGCTAACCCCATTAATTGCATTCCTGAATTTATTCGATATGATGACAAGACACATATTGTTCTCGTAGTTATTTTTTTAAAATTTGACGATAATTTATAATATATTGACGAGTTACAAAATGTTGCATAACAGAGATTCATTGTTCAGTATAGAAACGTCGACTGTGTGAGGTAAGGTAATTATTAATTTTCAAATTATACATAGGGTAAGTTCGGGTGAGATGGGACACTTTTTGGAAAATCATTTCTCATACCGCACACGCTAAACTATCATAAATATATAGTGTATATTATGTTTATTTCATATCTAAACCATAGGATTACACGATTTATGAAATATTTTTCGCTGTTTTTCATCCGTCAAAGTACATTTGAAAAAAAATGAAAAATTGTCGGGTGAGATGGGACACGGCGGGTAAGATGGGACACCATCAAAAAATGAAACAAAAGCAGTGTTTTGTTGAACTAATTTATTAGTAATAACCAAAACGAGAAAAATAAACAATTTTATTCAATTTTGTATTACTTTAACGCAAAACATGTGAAATAACGTAAAAAAAACAATCAAAACTCACAAATCTGTACGATTTTCGACACTTTAGCCGATTTCGTGGGCGCTACTTCAGTTTTTCTTTTTCGACCTCTTTTTTCCTGAACGTGCGTTGCTTGTTCATTACTAGAGTGGCTCTTTAATGCTTCTTTCTTGATAACCTTAGCGATCTCTGCAATTTCTGAAGCTTTTGCTGATTTTTTTGGTTCAGCTTTGCGTTGTATTTGCATGCAGACATCGGACTCTATATCCTCATTGTCCGAGACACAATGTTTTAATTTCTTTTTTGCTAATTGCAATTTCTTTTTGTCTGCTAGTTTTTTTTTCTCGGCTTTGTCTCGCATTTGTTGCCTATTAGTTAATGACGTTAAAAGCTTCGCTTCGTTTGACGATCCGGATCTCTTTTTTGTTTGTATTTCTAAAGTCCGTACGGGCAAAATTTTGTTCAATACCCGTGTTGGCTCTTCTGATTCCAATGAGTAAATGCTTTCAGAAGATTCAATCAATTCAGATTCTTGTCGGGCATAGGACTCTTTTTCCTGTAAATTACGTTCTTTTTCATCTTCGATGCGGTCAGAAATCGCAAAAATATCGGGAATGATATGCCTATTAAATGGAAAAATTCCTGTTGAAGAAAAGCCACTACATCCGTTTTCGACCGTTGCTGCCTTACTCCAAGCTTTTTCCACAAGTGGTCCGAGTTGATAACGTGTTAGGTTGCGTCCTTTATGTTGATTAATCCAGGTGTTGGCTTCAACTTTAAAATGCGCCTTAAATGGGCCAAAAAACGATTTATCTAACGGTTGTAATACGTGTGTTGTGTGAGGTGGCAAGCAAAGAAGTGAGACATCATTTTTTTCGGCACATTCAAGTAATTCAATCGACGTACAGTGGCTGCAGTGACCATCAAGAATCAAAATATTTTTTCCTGCAGCTTTTCGAAGGAGAAATTCCTCATTAAACCATTTCAAAAACAACTCCGTAGAAATGTATGCTGATTTTTTATTCATGAATACTTTCGAACCTGGAGGTAGGCCGTCCTCAAACTCACGTTTGATGTTTTTTCCTTTAAGAATTAATGTCGGTGGAAGAAATCGCCCTTCTGCGGTGCAACACGCTAAAAGTGAGACGGTTTCACCTTTTTCCTTTGACGTAATTTGATTGACTACTTTAGCTCCTTTGGGAGCCAAAACTTTTCCAGGGGCATTTATTAGCTGTATGCCTGATTCATCGCAATTCGATAAATTTTGTGGCTTGTCTTGTAGATTGTGTTCAGTGACTTCTTTTTCTAGAAGATCGTAAAACTGCTGTACGATTTTTCTTGAGAGACTGGTAGCTCTAGCCACTGACAAGCCTTCGGCTTTCCGGATTGTTATGCTCGGATTGCGCCTTAAAAAAGAGTAGAGCCAATCCTTTCCCGCCATTTCTGAGTCGCGATTGAAATGGTGTTTGATTTTTAAGGTTTCGGCGAATTGGAAAGCAAGTTGTCGAACTTTTTTTCTATCTACTGGGAAACCGGAATCGCACAATGCTTTTATATGCATTACTAACCTTTGTTCGTTTTCTTCACCGAGACTACCTATAGATAGGTATAATAACCACGGTAATTAATAGTTATCAGATTCGTATATTACAAGTTATTGGTTGTAAATGTTATAGGTAGGTACAGAAAAATACGTGTACAAGTAGTAAAGAAATACTGGTTAATTCATTACTATTACTACTACTATCATTAGAAAAATGATTTCTTCATATTTCTCTCAATATAGTATATCGAATGTGTCTTATTCACTTTCAAATAGGGTTAAAATGTACAATTTGATGATATAATCATAAATAGTCGAAAAAATCGTTTCCAATGAACTTGGCACTGTCCCAACTCCCCCGCCAAAAAATGTCCCATCTCACCCGAATATGGCGGGTGAGATGGGACATCAACTTGTGCGTAACCTGAGCATGAACTGAGCGCAATAGTCATATACATACCTTCTCCGAGGTCCAAATGCTTCGATCCTTTCGTATGGAAACTAAATATATTAACCACTTGGCTTGAAGGACTTTCCAAAAAATAATTACAAAAATTTATGCCTGTCCCATCTCACCCGACCAAAAAATAACTCTTAATAATTTTGAACACAATAGAAAATTGACGACGGGAGTGGATGAATTTTCATTAATGTATAAAACTTTAATATCCTATGCAGTTATTAGCGGGAATGCGCACGTTAAAGCAGCTGAAAATTGAAGTGTCCCATCTCACCCGTTGTCTCATCTCACCCGAACTTACCCTACGATAATCTAACTTTTCGTATAATTTTAGCTTAAGTTCTCGTTGCCACTCAGTTTTCTAACTTTGTGAGTATGTGACTTACCTCACAATAGTAAACGGTTCAATTTTTGAGAAGAAATACGTTGGAGATATCATTTTGTCATGCAATACTCCAATCGTTGCGCTAGGGGGAAAGATTGCTGATGAAGACTCAAACCATGAGTGGAAACGTTCAAAGTTAAGGTTTATATTTTTAGTATTAAGAAAAATTGCGCTAATTGATAACCAGCGTCGACTCCTATTGCCTGTAGTATATTTTTATGGTTTTATCATATATTTACACATATACAGGGTGTTAGTTAAGTATGTTGCCAAACTCAACAAAGCGATTCTTTGGTTTATTTCAAGTAAAAAAGTCCATATAAACATGTGTCCTAAACGGCTTTGTTTCCGAAATAAAAAAATTTAAACGTGTAGTAATAATCTGTTTATTTGAAAGAAATACAACTTGAACTAGTCAAAAACTAATCAAAAACAGAAAAACAAAAACAGGCTTCAGTTCTTCTAACGAAATAAAACAATTAGATAAATTGTTGAAAATGTCCACCTTACGCCATGATACATCCATCGAGCCTTCTTCTCAAAGATTGACGTACACGCTCAAAGATACCAGGTGTGTTACGTATTGCCTCGCATGAAGCAAGTATTCGATTCCTCAAATCATTCTCATTCTCAATTGGGATGGGTATATCTGCCAAAATTTATAAACTTAGGCATGATGAAACCGATTTTGATGGATTGAAACAATTTGGCCCGGAAACGTATGTACAAGCTAACCGCAGCTATTATACATCAGGACTGAAGTCTATTTTTGATTTTGTGACTTTGACTTTGACTTTGTCACTTTGTTTACGGTTGTGCGAATAGTAACTCACATGAAGCAAGGCATATTTATGCAGGAAGATATCTCCAACGCAATTTATCGTTTCGTCAAACATTTGCGAAAATTCACCTGTATTTCGGAAACTAAGTTGTTTAGGACACATGTTTATATGGGGACTTTTTTACTTGAAATAAACCAAAGAATCGCTCTGTTGAGTTTGGGAACATTCTTAACTAACACCCTGTATATATGTATATATGTATATACATATATACAGGGTGTCCGAAAAGTGTGGAAACGGTCGAATATCTCGAGAAATACACATCGGATCAGAAATCTGAAAATATACGTATTCAATGTTTTCAAAAAAGCTGTCTTTTGACATCTAACATGACCCCCCACCCCCACCCGCTGTGGGTGAAAGAGAGGGTAAGTTTAAAATTTTTAATGGGAACCCCCATTTTTGATTGCAGATTTCGCTTCTTCAGAAAAAGTTACATAAATTTTATCTATTACAAACATTTTTTTGATGACAGATGGCGTTGTAATCAGCGAAATTAAAAAATGAGTGTAAAACGTTTAAAATATCTCAAGAAATACTCAAAGGATCAAAAAAATAAAAATGTACGTATTCAATGTTGTCAAGAAAGCTATCCATTGACACAAAAATTCTACCCCCCCACCTACCATCCGCTGGGGGTGAAAGGGTAGGTAACTTTAAAATTTGTAATGAGAAAATCCCCATGTTTTATTGCAGATTTCGCTTCTGCAGAAAAAGTCGTATTAACCCTTTAACGCCGAGATGTGCTGAATTTCGACATAGATTTCAACCCCCAACAATTAGCAGAAAAGAACGTAGACAAATATCGGAAGGTCCATTTGTATGTAATAAGATATCAGAAACATGTTCCCGATAGTTAAACTTCGAAAACGTGTACTGTGTACAATTTTCATTTTTCGATTTTGAGTTCACAATGGCGCCTATAAGCTCAAAATTTTTCGAAATTTTACGTACGGCGAGTAAATTTGCAAACAATATGCCCGAATTCGATTGAAACTTGTTACTCGGGGGTTTTTGGGATCGCTGATTACGAATGTGAAGTCAGAATCCAAAAGTTCAACTTGACGTACCTACAATGGCTTTGACAGAAAAAGAAAAAATCAAAATCGAAAAGTTACCCGCCCATCCAGGGTGAGAATATGCTCCATTGAGTATTTTTTGAGATATTTTGAACGTTTTAGACTCATTTTTTAATTTCGCTGATTACAGCGCCATCTGTCATCAAAAAAATGTTCGTAATAGATAAAATTTATGTAACTTTTTCTGAAGAAGCGAAATCTGCAATAAAAAATGGGGGTTCCCATTCAAAATTTTAAACTTACCCTCTCTTTCACCCACAGCGGGTGGGGGTGGGGGGTCATGTTAGATGTCAAAAGACAGCTTTTTTGAAAACATTGAATACGTATATTTTCAGATTTCTGATTTGATGTGTATTTCTCGAGGTATTCGACCGTTTCCACACTTTTCGGACACCCTGTATAATGATAACTGAAATTATTTTCACTTTGTATATACTGGGGGACAGTTCTCCGAATAAGTTGTTCTGCTGTTGCGTTTATGTGTGATAAAAGTTGGCAGTCGTTCTCACTTGATTGACCATTCGATGGGATAAGATGCGTCTCAAAATTTGGAGTTGAAGGGGCTCTTTTGGCTGCTTTCTTTTTGTTGGTACGTGATGCAAGCACGGAGGTTATATGACAGCGCTGATGATGGCTTAAATGAATTAAGCCGAAACGTTCGATAAATAATTTACTGTAATACTTGGGAGGTGATGTAATAAGAACGGAATATATGTTGCTGATTACACGCACAATCTAACTGCGGTTTTTTAAGCTCTCAATTGCCCGAAATTAAATATATTGTTTTTTCATTTTTTTATTTATTTGTCTATATGGAAATTAAAAAAAAACAATTAAAGAATAAAAAATAATAATATAAACAATAATAATATTAAAAATAAAACGCTTATATATGAATACATCAATTAAATAATAGAGAAGCATCACTTACAGTTAAAATTATATGTTAACCTAATACATATATATGCAGGGAATGGAAGTAACTTGTTACTGTAACTGCGGTTACTTAGTTGCTTAGTTATCTTATTGTAATAACGATTTGGTAATGACGTTACGAATTTTTTTTTATGATAATATATTACCAGAGTTGAAACAGTCAATAGTTATTTATAACTGATTGGAAAAGTCATTCGTTACTGAAAAAAATAACTCGCAACTTGTAACTCGTTAGTTTTTAATGTAACTTGATAACGAAGTAAATTTACGTAACTCGTTACTTACTACTTTTTTCAATAAGTAACACGTAACGGCGTGACAATCTTTTGACCTTTCAAAGTGACTTTCCTAATCTTAGCGTGACAGCACTCAGAAAAAAGTTTCTTCGATTCAAAGAAATATTTCTTTACTGTATGGTTAAAGAAAAAATTTCTTTAATTTGAACGTAATAAAAAAATTTATTTGATTTCAAAAAATGATGTTCAAATGAAAGAAATGATATTTAAATTAAAGAAATTTTTTAATTAAAAGAATTAAATAAATTTTTTTATTTGATTTCAAAAAATGATGTTCAAATCCAAGAAATGATGTTCAAATTAAAGAAATTTTTTCTTTAATCATATAGCAAAGAAATATTTTTTTGAATAAAATAATCTTTCTCTGAATGCGCAGCATTTAATTAGTTATCATTATAATTTATAATCATAAAAAAATTACGATATCATTAGCAATTCGTTATTCATAACGTTTTTTAAGCTTTCACGGATTATCTTCAAAGATATCAGAAGGTTTGCAGGTTATCGCCGTATTTCCATTGCTAAGGCCAAGGTTCGTAAACCTTGCCGTTCATTTCATCAAAAAAAGCATACTGATACTGAGCTACTTCTCCAGAGAACTTCATTTATGTAGAAAATCGTTATTATAAAAAGTAACTGTAAAAGTAACGAAAAAGTAACTCTTCCATTTCCTATACATATGTATTCTTATAAATAAATTTAACTCAAAACATATAATTGCGCAATTACTTTCGGACTTTCAATTAGGAATCTGTGCGGAAAAGCACAGATTTTCGATATAAAACAAAATACGCAGTACCAATATGGTGATATGATAATTAAAATGATTACGAAATGTCAAAGTTTGCGTTCCTTCACACATTCTTAGTTATCGTCTCTCTCTAATTCTCCTACTTCTTTTTAGCTGTGTGTCCCAAAATTCGCTGCTAGTGCTGAAAATTTATAGTGCACGTAGCCTTTTAATGTTGGCTGCTGATAGACTGTGAAAGACTGATAATGAATTCTGGAAACAGCGTTTGTATGTATGAATTAACTGATATCTAGGTTTTAAATCCGGTATGCTACAATACGAAAACTCAAGGAAACCCAAAGTTTCAACACAAATGTCAATTATCAAAAGAGTAATGATATTTTAAAATATCGGACCGTATTGAAATATCCCTTTCATCTCAATCAATTTGAAATATTAATAATCCCCTCACATTTAATTAGAAGCGTTTAAAAACCTGTAAAGTACTTATTGCGAATAAAAATAATATAAATAAAGAATAAAAAAAGTAAAAAGGCAGATCATCATAATGTTGGGATTTGCTGGATTTACTTCCGCAATAAAAACGCGTTCGTGGACGTTGTGGCCATTTTTTATTCCAATCCTCATCTCTTACATGAACAGCTGAGGCGCCTTAATCAACAAAACAATATAGAGTTCAACGCGCAAATTTTAAATCATGAAGACAATTTAAACCAATTTCTTGAACAGAATCATGAGACTAATAAATCAAACACATAATATAAAAAATTAAAGGACAAACTACGAAAATAATCAACACGGATCACACAAAGTCAAAACTTCAAATAATTATTAAATAATCATTTTAAATTTTGATTTGTGTTGATCATTTTCGTAGTTCGTTCCTAATTTGTTATATAATCGAAAAGTATATGTAATATTCTATTGTCTGTTATAATTAAAATAAGATTATATAATCGTGCATGATTTATCGCGTTTATCTTCCGTTGATTTAGTTTTTTTTATCTCTTTAATAATTTCCAGTCTTATTATTTATTATCCCTTTAAGTTTCTTTCGGGAGAAACTAATTTATTTATTTATAAAAAATTAAAATTAAAATTTCACAATAACAATAATGTAAATATTTTAAGATAATTATGTAGAAAACAATTTGTAAACAGTGTTGTTATAGTACACATATTTTCAGTCTTAATTGACGCATCTTTCACCGTTTTATATTACACATAAAATAAAAATTACCTGGGGTCTTCCTCACCAATAAGGTTATCAATTAGAAATTATCATATAATTGCCATACGTATCAGTTGAATTTTAATGTAAGAATTGTTTTACTTTTCTGATATATGAAAAAAGATATCTGTAATACAGTACAAACAAAAAATTTCATTAAGATACTTTTATAAAATATATGATTATAATCGAACTAGAGGCTTCAACATTACTATTATTAATATAATGGTTAATATAACGGTTACATACGTTAAAAAATCTGTCATTATTCATTGGCACAAATTTATGGTAATTATCTGTCTATTATGTTATCTGTTATATCGCAGTGGTGTAATCTTAAAAATGAAAGTACTCTAGCGGTGCTTTGAACAAAGGTTAATCAGATTTTTAAAACACTGCAACATGTGGAACGAACAAGTAGAAAAAAAGGGAAATGTAATATTTTCGTATAGGATTCGCGCCACGTACACGGAGAGAATTTTCTCTTAGAATTTAGCCTGAAAATCATGATAATAGTGGGACAACATAGTATTTCAAAGAATTGTATATGAGTTTCTTTAATTTACTAATATGTGTCGTAATAAGACATGTAATATATTTTATTAATTTTACTAAAGGGTATAGTAAAAATTCAATATTTTAAAATATGTTACGCAGTTTATGATTCTTTATTATTTTAAAAGAATAGGTGCTAAGTAGTCATGAATATATAAAATAGCTTATACAATTTTTACCATACAGCATGATATTTTTAATCTGATTTAGTCGCTTATAATTTACCATGTAACATAGTAATTGATCGACTGTAATCGATATTTATCGGTTATTTTCGTTGTCGAGTGTGTCTCTAGCTACGCTAGAA
>NW_017297714.1:692248-698795 GCF_001594075.2 Trachymyrmex cornetzi | reverse complement strand
TTGAAAAATCGTTTCACGTGTTTCAGCGTTTTTTTTTAATGTTGGAAGTTGTCGAAATATTTGACCGTCCCGGTACATAATTGACACCCTGTATATATACATATATATATATATATATTACATCATTTATAAAAAGTCTTTTGTATATTTCAAAAAATCTATCGTTACTGATAATATTTCATTATTGTCAAGTTGTCCCAAGCTTATTATAGTCCGGGAGATAATGACACTAAAATGGTCATGATTTGTTACCGCTTGAAATCGTCATAATTCGTCATTTATTAGGTAAACATGCAGGAAACGCAAGTATGCCAAATCTCCCGCGGTTTTAAAATTGATAGCGTGTGGTTGAAGTTGTCAAAAATTTGTTGCTTTTTTCCTAATAAGTTACCGGATGGCATGTGTTTCTAGTGATAGTTTACGTCAAAAAAACCAATCGGAAAGTAGGTGCTATACCGTTTCTGTGCGTCGAAGGGGCCGTCAAATCAAGCTAAAGTTGTAAATTTTTTTGTTACCAGTTGTTTTTTTGTACATTGCCTATTTTCACTACGAAACATACAAAAATACACATGCCATACCGTTTGAGTGGACCTAAGGGGTCTCTAAAACGTCATGATTTGTTACCGACTAAAACTTTTAGTTTAAAATTCGACATGTTAGGACGAGCATAGCGACCCCTTATATAGATCCACTCAAACGGTATGGCATGTGTATTTTTGTATGTTTCGTAGTGAAAATAGGCAATGAACAAAAAAACAGCCGGTAACAAATCTTTTTTTTTTTCACTAAAAAATTTACAACTTTAGCTTGATTTGACGGCCCCTTCGATGCACAGAAACCTACCTTCCGATTGGTTTTTTTGACGTAAACTATCACTAGAAACACATGCCATCCGGTAACTTATTAGGAAAAAGCAACAAATTTTTGACAACTTTAATCACACGCTATCAATTTTAAAACCGCGGGAGGTTTGCCATACTTGCGTTTCCTGCATGTTTACCTAATAAATGACGAATTATGACGATTTCAAGTGGTAACAAATCATGACCATTTTAGTGTCATCTTCTCCCGGACTATTACCAAACATAATGAAATTTGTAATGAATTTTGCGGTAAAAAATAACGAAAAATTCTCTCCGTGTAGCATCACCGCGCATTGACTTAGACGTTTTATTTTTTTATTTGAAAACTACAGCGAATGTCTCAAAATGTTATAAGACTTTTTTGTTTCTCTTAACCCCTTCTAAGCCCTCAAAGCGGCGCGTAGATTATTTCTGAGACACCTTGTATGATTGGATTCTTTGGTTAACTACACTATGTTATCATATCGCAATTCAGATTTCAATAAATACTTCTCTTTCTTCTTACCGTCTTATTACACAAACAACAAAATTACATAAAAAATTAGTTTTAAATAATTATAGAAAAATCCTTGTGAGTGTGCGTGTGTGTGTGTGTGCGTGCGTGCGTGTGCGTGCGTGCGTGCGTGCGTGTGTGCGTGCGTGCGTGTGTGCGTGCGTGCGTGCGTGCGTGTGTGCGTGCGTGCGTGTGTGCGTGCGTGCGTGCGTGCGTGTGTGTGTGCGCGCGCGCGCGCGCGTGTGTGTGTGTGAGATGTCGCTAGGCTTGGCTTCCGAAAAAAGTACCCTGGCGTCGCT
Organism: Trachymyrmex cornetzi; assembly: GCF_001594075.2. Lineage (NCBI taxonomy): Eukaryota > Metazoa > Arthropoda > Insecta > Hymenoptera > Formicidae > Trachymyrmex > Trachymyrmex cornetzi. Next base: position 697,140 of record NW_017297714.1, on the reverse strand, counting down.
AGGCCCCGCCAGGGCTTGACTACACTATTGGTTATATGTAGCATATACAGGGTGTTCGAAAATTACTGGGTAATCGATTACGAGCAGGTAGAACGGACCGAATTGAATCGAAAATTCTTATATCATTTTTGTAGGTTGCACAATAGTTGACGAGATATTAACGTTTAAAGATAGTCGAATAAGCGCGTCCGACCGGCCTACTGCTGCCGAATATACAACCTACCGCCCCACCGATCGCACGGCGAGCGGGCCGCTGGAAGTGGGAACTGCCACTAAACGTTTTCAAACAACTCGAACGACACGCCTAGCAAGCCTTCCCCACTTCCAGCGGCCCGTGCGATCGATGGAGACGAGGTTGTATATTCGATAGCAGTAGGCCGGCCGGACGCGCTTATTCGACTGTCTTTAAACGTTAATATCTCGCTAACTATTGCGCAACCTACTAAATGGTATAAGACTTTTCAATTCAATTCGGTCCGTTCTACCTGCTCGTGATCAATTATATAATTTTCAAACACCCTGTATATAAGATGTTCCAAAATTTGAAGGTAATAAGATTGCAGCGTGAAAGTTCGTGAAAAATTATAAATAATGAAAGTACATGTTATTTTTTTAAATAAAGTAGTTTTTAAGTATAGATATTTAAGGTACAAACAATCCTAAACATTCATTAAAAAGTCCTTTGTATCACATGTACCACGTATGTGATAGTATGCATACAGCGACAATGTTTAGCAGTGATTGCAAAGTTAACATCTAATATTATTGCATATAATAAGGCTTTGATCTTGAATTATTTAAGCCCTTTGCTAAACGTTTGGTACGAGACCTGACTTAGCTTTAGATTAGATATTTTTTTTTTAATGATCTAATCTAAAATAGGCCACTTGTTTGGTATAAAACGTGTGTTACTCGAATTAAAAGCTTACTAATCTTTAAAGGCTTATTAAGAAGACTAATTTTCTCGCTAAGGTAAAGGCACAACAGCTAAAAGTGTAACCGGTGAACAGCGCTGAGATTGCGAAAATACTTCAGATCGCTTACGATAAACAGTTGGTGACCTTCTTTGAGATACGATATAAGTCAGGCCGCGTATAGGTCTTTCGATCTAAACATAATCAGACATTGCACGGACAAATAATTTTTTAAACAACGTTTAGGACTGATTTTTTAAACAACGTTTAGGACTTACACTTAAACAATTATTTTATAAAAAAGAAAATGGCATTTTTATTTAGAGATCCGGAATTGGAATTGAAATCGAAAACCATTCCATAGCCCTTTTTTCCAGTAAACCGAAACTGAATTCTATAAAGTTGATAAGAGATGGCTCCTTTTGCCTACAAATCGATTGTCTACAGCATCGATTGTCTACATCACTTTTGTCGACATTTGCTCACAAAAATTATTTCCTATACGGAGAAAATTTTATATTTAAAATTATAATGTGGTAGTAGCTGCGGACTCTATTATGTAAATTATCAGTTTAAATGCTATAGCTATTTTTTTAAAAAACAATAATGCAACGTAATTTTCATAGCAAAAATTTTTTTATTACAAAATCACAACTTGTTAAATAAAAGTTAGTATTGTAAAGATACCTAAGTAAAAAATATATATCTAGCAAACTTTGTTTGCGTACCATAGTAAAAATTAACTGTTTTCATGTTAGAATATGATTTAAAGACTGGTTTAATAAAATAATTACGTTATTTAAGTGATAAAAATTAGTATTACCATAGTAAAAGTTAAATCGGAATCATGTTGCGATGGTCCATCGAAAATACAAGACATAGTAAAGTGTAATTTAAAATTGTATTAAAACTTAATATAAAATTTTCTCCGTGTATACAGCTCGACCTACAAGTACTTTTACGCAAAAATAAAAATTTCAGAGACGAACTCACATTTAAAACAATAAATCAATCAATTGGGCTCTTGAGATAATTAATTAAAACACACAAAAATAAATAATGGGCAATTAAGAGCCTAAAAAACGCAGTAATTCGTGTGGTACTTATATACTAACAAGAATGTCGATTTCACAGTTGACTTTACGATTGACATTGCGAACGTTATGTCGTCTTGTAATTTATTTAATACTTCTTTCTTGTCAACTGAATTTATGGAATATATATTTTTGCAGTTATGGTGTACATTGTCATTCAGTTAATCAACTAATTGAGGGTTACACACATTCTCCGGATAAGGTAATCCGTGAGATTTACTTATTGCACTCCATGGTTTGAACTTTGGATCGTCTTCTTGTTAGGATTATGAACTGCAAAATGCTGAGGATGGGTTGAACATAGCCGAAACGTTCATGTAATAGACATTTTTTAATTATATGTATATAAGTACCGCACGAATTACTGCGTTTTTTAGGCTCTTAATTGCCCGTTATTTATTTTTGTGTATTTTAATTAAGAAATCACATTTGTCTACATGTATTATTGCCTACAGGTCGATTGTCTACAGCTCAATTGCCTACGAGCAATGGCGGATTAATTTTGCCGCGTGGCTTCATTAAATTTGATAAAAGAGAAAATGGATTAAATAAATGATTTATATCCCCGCATTAGCTGGTAAAAATATTCAATAATTCTTAATAAGTAATAAATATAATGCATTTTTAACTGTATATATATATTTAAAATATCGTTTCTGATAAAATATGTTCGGTGTAACTCGTGCAAAAACGTTAGATTAACAAATTAAAAATTTATCTCAACTATATGAAAATTTTCTGTCTTCAAAAATTTGTCGTCCTAGACAAGTGTCTTGCTTGCCTATGCATTAATCCATCACTGCCTACGAGCACTTTTGCGCACAAATATAAAATTAAGGTTAAGTTAAGTAAGAAAATAATTTCTATTTTTAATGCAGAGGATTTGTGTTTTAAAATAGAGAATTTGTTTTAAAACAGAAAATTCTTGTTTTCAAAGTAAAAAATTTGTATTTTAAAACAGAATTTGTGTTTTTAAAGCAATGAATAATACATGTAGGCAATCGAGTAGTAAGCAATAATACATGTACACTCTCAGAAAGGATTTCTAATATCGAGAAAAAAAAATTCTTAATGTATTTAATCTTATCTCAACTATATGCAGTATAAGTATAAAATTATAACTTGTATTAAGATTAAATTAATAATATTTATTCTATTCTCCCTCTCGAATAAAATAAGATCGACTTCTTGTCTTGAGTATAACACATATTTAGGTTTATATATTCTTACGTTTAAAATAAGTCTACCCAGTATTATATATGTAATGATATAGCACCACGGCAGTAAAGCTTTCGTGATGTAGCGCGCTAGTTGAAAGATACGCGGAACAAGAGATCCTGAGTTCGAGTTTCGGCTGAATCCAGTTATCGAAAAATGTAAGATTACTAACATTCTGCAAACTTCATATGGAATAAGAGATTTCCTTTAGATCGGTGTTTAGGGGATTCTAAAGTGAAACCCAAACTCTGACGAAGTCACCGGAGTTCACTATTTTTCCAGCACATTGACATGTCTTTATATACTATACCACATCAATATCTCACGCAACCCATGATACGCACGTCGCAAGTTCGTGTCGCAATTTTCATATAACAAATTCGTCGCAATAAATTGTGTAAGTCTAATTTTAAGAACTCAACGTTATTTGTTCACATGCAAATTATATGTTTGCGGATTACTATTTCGTAAGTACAGATACACGGAGAGAATTTTCTTTTAAAATTTACCCTGAAAATATGACAGTCGTGGGACAACATTGTATTTCGAAGATTTTTACCATGCACTTCAGTAAAATTGATCAAACTTATTTTAAACTTTATTGTAGTTTTATTAATGAATGAGAGGGATTTATGTTAAAATTCTTCAAAATACAATGTTGTCCCACGATTGTCATATTTTCAGGGTAAATTCTAAGAAAAAATTCTCTCCGTGTAGCAAAACTTTCATATCAAGCAAATGTTGTCACACACAATGTTGATTTGACAGCTTGAGACGCCATGTTACACTAAGAAATGATAAAAAATATTAGGTGTTGAACTTAATTCCTGCCTTTTTTCGTCTCCGAAATTGATTTATTTCGAAGGGAAGATGAATGAATACCTTAATCAAACTAATTTCCTCCATTTTCTACTACTTTTTCCCATCTCTCCGGCAATCGATACGACGGTAAAACGCGGTGTCTTTCGAGGCGATCCATTCATCCACCCATTTTTGGACTTTTTTGTAAATGGAGAAGTGTGTGTCCGTAAGTGCATGTTGCATCGATCGGAAGAGATGGTAATCCGACGGTGCCAAGTCTGGAGAGTACGCTGGATGCGGGAGGATTTCCCATTCAAGTTGTAAAAGTGTTTGCTTCATGCTTTTCGCAACATGCGGTCGAGCGTTATCATGCAACAAAATGACTTTGCGTCGATTGTTGGCTACGGATGATCTTTTTTACATCAATTCGTCACTCAATCGGCATAATTGCTGTTGGTAGCGATCAGCTGTAACGGTTTCATTTGGACGTAAGAGTTCGTAATACAGCACACTCTCCTGGTCCCAAACGCACAGCAAGGTCTTATGCCCGTGAATATTCCCCTTCGGCGATGAAGCGGATGGTTGGTCGGGATCCACCCATGATTTTTTCCGCAGGATTATCAAAATAAATCCATTTTTCATCGCCAGTCACGATGCGTCACAAAAAACTCTTTTTTCTTTGCCTAGCAAGCAAACAGTTCGCAATAGACAAACGATTCAAAATGATGTTTTCTGACAACTCATGTGGTACCCATATCCCTTCCTTACGAATCTTTCCCATGGCATGCAAGCGTTTTGAGACGGCCTTTGGAGTAACATTTAACGCTTTCGACAACTCTAAAAGCGTTTGAGCTGGATTCTCATC
>NW_017297714.1:684071-692228 GCF_001594075.2 Trachymyrmex cornetzi | reverse complement strand
TTCAAATTTTTTCGGCTGTTCTGGACGTTCTTTGTCTCTCACATCAAAATCACCGTTTCGGAAGCGTTCAAACCAAACTCTACATGTTCCTTCCGATGGAGTTTCATCACCATACACTTCGGATAATAAGCGATGCGCTTCAGCTGCGGTTTTCTTGAGGTCGAAGTAGTAAAGCACATGTCGGAAAAACAGCTTATCGTGATTCATTTTCAATCGATTGGAAAATCTCTTTGGCGTCGAGAAATCTAACCTGTGAGGATCGAATCATTTTCAGCGATATCTAAACTACATACGACTTCATCGTCGAAACTCACCAGTGTTGGAGCCAGTACTTTCTAGCAGCGAGCGGCAGGAATTAAGTTCAACACCGGGGGGAGGGCCCCGTTTGCCTACAAATTTTTTGCTTATAGCACCTTTTGCCTACATCTCTTTTGCCTACAAATAGATTGCCTACATGTATTATTGCCTACAACTCAATTGCCTACATGCACCTTTGCGCACAAATAAAAATTTTAGAAACGGAGTTACTTTTGCCTACATGTATTATTGCCTACATGTACTATTGCCTACAAGTATTATTGCCTACAGCTCTATTGCCTACATGCACTTTTGCGCACAAATAAAAATTTTAGAATGGAGTTACTTTTGCCTACATGTATTATTGCCTACATGTATTATTGCCTGCAAGTATTATTGCCTACAAGCTCTATTGCTTACATACATTATTGCCTAGGTCATAATTTTCCACGCGAAATGAGAGCTACCTCACATCAACAAATGGTTTGGTTAGGGTTAGATTTTTTTGGGAAAATATTCCAAACGGACACTGTCTACACTGACACCCCACTGTTTACATGACAGATTTCCTAAAAATATAAATTATTTTCTTACCTAACTTTAATTTTATATTTGTGCGCCAAAGTGCTTGTAGACAATCGAGCTGTAGGCAATAATACATGTAAGCTATCGAATGGTAGGCAATAATACATGTAGGCAATCGAGATATAGGCAATAATACATATAGACAAAAGTAACTCTGTTTCTAAAATTTGTATTTGTGTGCAAAAGTGTAAGTAGGTATTCGAGCTGTAGCAATAGCACATGTATGTACTGTGTGTATTCTTTATTTTAAAATTTAAATACTAAAACTTGTTGAAGGTCACTCAGAGTCATGACCTTGACAACACATGTCAAGGTCAAGGTCATTGGGAGAGGTCCCCTACAGTGCACGACTATCAAACATATTTTAAAGCAAGGAATTCTCGTGTTATATATCTCAACTTTTTTTGTTCATAACTTTTTAACGAATAACGAGTGACGGCTAAAACTTGTTGAAGGTGACTCAGGGTCATGATCTTGACAACATATGTCAAGGTCAAGGTCATTGGAGGGGTCCCCTGATCTAGATATTTATCTTAAATTTTATTTCAAAATTAGTAAAAATAAGATGTTTGATTCGCTAAAAATAATATATGAGCATATGCATAATAGCATAAAATTTTCAGGATTGCTTTATTATTAATAAGCGAATATAAATATTTGATAATGTATTCACTCACTTCTCTTAATCTATATTCAATATATTTATTGAGGATGAGATATCATAAGGACAACTTTTATATTCGTCGATTTAAAATTAGTTTTGTGCGCTTCTTTGTTTATAGAGTTATCTCGAAGCTAAAAAAATTTGAAGAGGCGCAAGTTTGATAATATTGAAATATTAAATAAAATTTTAAGAGACCGCTTGTGAATATCTCGAAAAACAATTTTAAGAACCATTTTTAGCAGAAATAAACTAACAATAAGTGTATTACAGCAGAACAAACTTATTTTGAAGAAAATTAAAGGACCTCGCACTAATATGGGAAAAGTGGTTTCACTTCAATTAAAACTGATATTTTGTAATTTATGAGATGTTCATAAAAAGTCTCTATAGGTATAATTATCATAAATGGACAGATTTTGCTATAGCAATAATTTGAAAATTATTATTTTAAACCAAATTATACTGAAAAAAACATCTTTCTTATGGACAGTATATATTTATTTTGTTAACTGCGTAAGCATTTATACAGTTAATCACGGATATAATATAATCATACATGTATTCTAATTATTAAGCAGGTTTGTTATAGTATATATGCGCGAGATGGAATAGTATATCAATACACTCAGAGAAAAGTCATATCAGGAGAACTAGAAATTCAGGACAAATAGCGTCTCAATTATGTATCATAAAATTGTAATAAGAACAATAAATAAGCTATATGAACTAAGAAAATATAGTAATAGTAACCATTTTCTATAATACAAATGATTAATATTACTATATTTTCTTAGTTCATTTAATTTATTTATTGTTCTTATTAAAATTTGATAACACATTGTTGTAACGATATTTGGCCTCAAATTTCAATAAATTCTTCCAGAAATTTATCTCTCATTTAGTTTTGTCTTCGAATCAAATGACTCGCATTCAAAGAACTATTTTATTATAGAGGAAAGTTGCCGATACTGACATAGGTCTCCTAAAGTGACACCCCCTTATTTCTCAAAAACTAACTATTGCACTTTATTAATACTAATAAAATCATGATCTGTTTAGCTAATTAAAGAAGTACAAACTCATAATTCATATATTTGTGGCTTATTTCTATACCAAATCAGCTAAAAATCAATTCTATAAATCCGAGAAGAAAATTCTTTCTTACGATGTTCTTTGCAAATGGTCTAATTAAAATAATAGTGACTGTATTATTGATAATATTGATATTTTAAATGTTTATAGTTCCATAAATTAGTTTTCTTTACAGAGTAAGATATATCTTTATTTATAGAATAGGAATGTTGGTATTATTGTCTAGTATGTCAATTTTGGAGCTCATTTTGTCAGACGCTCATTTTTGCATAACTTAGGAAAAACTTAATTATTGCAAAATTGCAAACAGTATTATAAAAATTGCTTATACTATCTGATAGAAGACACTTTTTACTTTGTATTTATGTTTTTAAAGTTGTATTTTTAACTTTTGTTTAAGAAATATTGTCTAAAAACAAAGTGGTATGTCGGTATCGGTGACCTTTTTCTAATATTAGTAAAAAGTCTTATATTAGATCTAAATAATGATTTAATGTAGTTGAGTCGTTATTTCGTTATCAATTAATAGTACACAAATATTATTGTCATAACTATATCTTTATAATGTTGAATATCATTAGTTGCTGTTGCTCCGTAAAACTAGTTACATATTATAATTTCAAAATTGGTAAATTTATAGTTGCCAATAATTATTTCGTTTTCTCTCAATACGTACGGAGGAAGTCTGGGCAAAGCGGATGTGTTAAGGTTTGGGAAGAAAAATGACACAGTTAAAATTAAGATCAGAAACCTTTTTTATTCTCATAATTCTATTAATGGAATCAGCTTTGAAATAAAATAAAATAAAATTTAAAACTTTAAATTTAAATGTCTTTTTATTCAAAACGTAAAAAAAGAGAAATCATCCACTTTGCCCGACCTCCCTGAGCAAAGTAGACGGGTCACTCGAGTAATAAGGATGGAATTAAAAAAATCAAAATCAGTGCTGGCAGTCATCACAAAAGTAACTACCAAATCCTCTATATACAGTGTAGCCTTCACGAGCCCATTTGGTACGTTGATTGCACAGGATCTAAGGTTTATTCGCGTCATATGCTCCATGTTCTAATATGCTCCTATCATAGCTCCTACTCACTCCAATGCACTCATGCGACGCGAACAAACCTCTAATCTTTGAATGGTGGGTCGGTGTATTTTTCAGAACACATATCATACCGCGTTGTGGAAAAAAAACAAAAGTGAGATGTAAACAATCATGTGCCTTTCGTTCACTCAAAAGATCGTCTGTTCTTCCGTTTCCCGGTATTTTCAGTGCAATCACATACTGGGTAAAGAGGATGGGCCATTCGCTTTGTCCCCATCCACTTTGTCCAAAGAACTTAGCGCAAATTTGAAAAAGTTAGAATAAGTTTAAGCAATAAGTGAAAAATTTTAACCTTGAATACACATTTAAAATCAGAGAATTCTTACAAAAAATCATTCACACCGTTTAAAAAACAGTTACTGCTAATAATTAAACTACGTACCTTAGCAAAAATCACAAGAAAACACACCATTTATTTTATTTCTTTATCAAACACAAATGAGCGCAATTATATGTTTTGCACTTTCATGGCGTAGCTGGTCGGTTATTTCTTCGATAGTCAGAGACTCATAGCACTATCTCAGACAGATAAGCAAAAATAAAAAATATTTGCTTTGCCCAGGGTGTTCGCTTTGTCCGGATTTCCCCTATATTTACATCGCGAAGGCCATTCTATTACTATATCTCACATTATCGTACATATAAGTATAAACACAGATATGGTTAAATATATAAAGGCCTATATAGTTAAAAAAAAATAAAATCTGTAGATGTACTACAGATAAAGATACTCAGGAAATAAATTCTTTTCCATTTAATTAGTCCAAAATATCAATTTTCAAATAATGCTCTGCAGCAAAATCTGTAAATCCATTTTTAAATAATTATAGGGACTTTTGATTAGAGCATCTCAGTTACAAAACATCATAGTTTCAACTATTAATAATTTAACTATAAACATTTTTACATAAAAATGTATAATTGGTGTGAGTCCTTTCAAATCCAATAAAATTTGCATTTTTTTTCAATTACACATCAATCCATACATTTTTTTGACCTTCTGAAACATATTTCTGTTAAAACTTCTGTCGATTGCTGTACAAATCGTGCAAAACGTCACAGACCAGTTAATGATTCTTTTCTTCTTATTTAGTACGGAGCCATTTGATTTAAGTTGGCAAGAGCAGCGTCTTTGCGCCAGTTACTCGCAATGAAGCACGCAATTATCCTCGTTCTTGCTGTTACAACGATAAGTAAGTATTTAAAAAACACATATACACATATATATATATATATATATAAAACATACATTTTTTATATATTATATATATATATATAGAATAAATACTAAAAGAAAAAAAGGTTGCAATTACTATAATTTAATTAGAATTTATAATCATTTTTTGGAACAATTATATATGTATTTACAATTGTTGTTTAACTATGCAAATAGAATAAATTGTATAATACTATTAATGTTACACATGTAAATAAAAGTTACACATACTGCTTGAAAACCTTCAGCTTTTTCTTAATATTTTTAAATTATTATTACCATATAAATAGTAAGCGAATGTTAAAAAATAGTTATATATACTATATAATTGAAATTACATTTACTAAATAAAAGTGTTTATTTTATTTACAATTTATATTTTGATATTTTACTATGTTAATTTTTAAAATTATCATAAATTATAATATTATTTTTTCATGTTTAATAGAATTATATGCATGGAAGATCATTGTTAAGGTTAGAAAGTATATATATATATATGTCGTTTCAACAGTCTATTGAAGTGTAATTCTATTAAAATATAATCTATTCAAATGTAATAGCTAAAGATTTTAAATAATATATATACCTTGCACGATAAAATCTATAGGTCTTTATCACATTTAGTATTTAAATAACTTTTCTAAAAATCCCATATTTTCCTCCTGCAAAGTATTCGCAAGTTATCAAAAATAAGATTTGTCCTAGAAAGTTCTAATATGTATTATAGCAGCTTCAGACGACACGACTAATGTCAATTAATGTACTCCAATTTTACGCACATTCGCTAAATATTAGCCTACATTTATATAAATAATTATGTGCGTGTGTGTTTGCTCGTACGCGCGCGCGCGCGTGTAATATTTGTGTACATTGGCGTACATTAATATTGGCGTAATATTGGCGTATTTTAGCCATATCGTCTGGAACAGTCTTTAATAGAGTAGGTTATTGAATTATTTAATTATTTCAATCTTGTTATTATTCAATTATTTCGTTTGTTTTCTAGCTACTAATAATAATTAATATAATGGCTTTAAAATAAAAGGAAGTAAGATCAAGAATTTTGTACGCCTGGTCAAAAAATAATAAAACATTTTAAATTTTGATAGCAAGGGAAGTAAATACATCACGATGAACAGTCAAACAAAAAAATAACGAAATTCCTGATTCTTAAAAATTAAAATAATACGAATTAATGGACTCTCAATATTAAAAATAACAACACAAGCAATGAGAATAATTTTTATTGCTTATATTGTTGTTATATCTAAAAAATTAATTTTTATTGGAAAATTGGACCAAAAGTTCTTGTATGACAAGCAATTTGTCACGGTGTAGTGAAAAAAAAAACACTTCTTTATGAAGATACAACAAACATTTTTTATGTCACTGTAAAAAAAGCGTCTTATCCACAATTATACATATCTTATCTTTCGGAAGAGAACTCTAAGATCTTCTGTTCATCTAATTTAATTTAGCAACATCTCATTACTCTAAACTTGCTAGACAGACTAATTTTCAGCGAACAATGTCCGATTTGTTAATAAGATGTCTAATCTTTCTAATACTCATGAAAAAATATAGAAACATTTCGGAAATTTATAAGGTAGTAAAAATGTAAAAAAGTTTACAATGCAAAAATTTATGAGTGGCATTAAATTAAAAATTTGATTATTTTCCAGAAAACATTTAATAAAAATCTAAGAATGTATTTTTTGTAAAATGAGAGTCAGTAATACGTAAGTTTTAAATCTAGAAATTTATTCAATTCAATTGGTTTTAAGTTACTGATTACCAAAAGCTGTGCAAACTTTCTAGGAGAAGCCTTAATAATACAATATTTCTCGATTTACTAATGTTAAACAAGATTGTAAAATGTTATATTTTCATTGTTAAATAAAATTTTATAACTTTTCAAAAATTTTTTTAGTTAAGAAAAATAAAATTTTTTAATTAATATAAAAATGAACAGATAAAACAAAAACAATTAAATTAGTGAAAAATATAAGATTTTTAAATTAAATTTTAAAAAATTTTGATTTTTATGCACACATATAGGGGAAAGTTGCTGAATGCGTACTGGTCACCTAAATCGTACCTCGTCGATATTTGATATTATTACTTAATATAATTAACATTTAATGACAAAAATACGAACTAAATGAAAAATGAGTAATATAGACAAAAATTTAACAGGCTATACTTTATTTTGTGCATGCAAACATTTTCAACAAAAAATCAGATATAACAAATGTTAATTTTTGATCAATTTATATAGTACATTACTCTCTGATGGTAATGTAATGATATAATTTTATTCTGAATTGTTATATTTTCACAAAAGAAAGTTTATTTTACATTAGTAGAATATTTTACATTCATTGATATACATATTTAGATCCATTACAAAGATTAAATAAATATTTTTATAAAATCGATTAAGTTTTCTAAATCGTACCACCACAAGGTTTCCTACATCGTACCGGTACGATTTAGGAAATCTATTTATCGTGCTGTCGTGCTCGTGCGCATCTTTAGGTTATACGAGATAACCTACATTATACGTGGTGTTGCAGATACATACTAGGCAAACGACGGGTTGCATGGTAAACTTTGCATGTATGGGCAGACGCGGTTTTATAGACAATGACAGTGACTTTATAACATAAACTTTATAATATAAAGTCACTGTTATTGTATAATGTATAAAGTCACTGTTATTGTCTATTAAACCACGCTTGGCCATGCAAAGTTTGCCGCGCAACCCATCATACTGCCTAGTATGTATCTGCAACACCCTGTACATGACGCTGACAGATTATTGTCACGTATAATCACATATTACAATTTATTACGACATGTGAATTTGTAATTGTAAGAGTATGTAAGTAGTTAAAGTTTACTTTCAATCATGATATTATTAGTTGCGTTCTAATGTTTTGGTTTTGTCTCGACAAGACGAGACTATCTCAGTCTCGATCTCGGTCTGATTACGTAGTTCTCGTTACGATCTACCGATAATAAAACGAGACCAAGACCAATCTCAATATCCTCAGAAATACTACTGCATTCGGTTTGTCCACACACTTTATCTTCTTCATTTATTATGCTTATAACACGGGTGTGTTCAAACCGAATGCATTGTCGCAATCAAAGTGTTAACTCAATAAATGTATACACTTATTATTGCTTGCT
>NW_017297714.1:676158-684057 GCF_001594075.2 Trachymyrmex cornetzi | reverse complement strand
CGGAGTTTGAGTGCCATCTGTCATTTAATTTGTTTATAGTGCTCGATTTCGTCAGTTCATCTCAAGTGTGTTTTGCGATTTTTACAATGGATAAGAAGATCGAACAAAGAATTTGTCTCAAATTTTGTATTGCAAATGGAATTTCGTGTGCCGAATTGCTGAAGATATTACAGAAGGCTTACGGTGAATCGACTTTATCAAAAACACGTGCATATGAGTGGTACAGTGCATTGAAAAGCGGTCGAGATGTGGTGAAAGATTTGCCTCGCTCTGGTGGACCATCAACGTCTTCAACTGAAGTTAACATCGATAAAGTGAAGGAAATGGTGACTGAAAATCGTCAAACGGTAAATAAAGAATATTATCTGGGCGTTATGCGGCGTTTGAGAGAGCAAATTCGTCGAATAAGGCCAGATTTGTGGAAAAAAAACTCATGGATTTTGCACCACGATAACGCACCATCTCACAAGACTATCATTGTGAACCAATTTCTGACCAAAAACTCAACAAATATCATCGAACAACCACCGTATTCACCTGATATGGCTCCGGCTGACTTTTTTCTCTTTCCAAAACTCAAATTACCACTTCGAGACATCGTTTTTAGTCGATAGAAGACATAAAAGAGAATTCGCGGCGAGAACTGAAGTCGATTTCGGAAAATGCGTTTAAAAAATGTTTTGATGATTGGATTATTCGTTAGCATAAGTGTATTATTTCGGAAGGGGCCTACTTTGAAGGCGATACAATATATTTTAATGAATAATAACTATTTTGTGTTTTATTGACCAATTCCCGGTACTTTTTTCTGATATTCACTGTCAGTGTAAAAATCTATAGTGTACTTAACGTATAGATTTTCAGTACTGGCAGTGAATATTGAAATGCAGCCCTTATAATAAATCTTACATTGATTATGTATATGTACACATTTACAAAAGTTTACACTTTGACTGTGACGGCATAATACTTATATGTTTATTATTCCTTTTATTAATCTTATATTCTTAATTATTTTAATTCATGACGTCAATTTCAAAGACGGTATGATTTGGGATACTTACAGGTACGATTTAGACGACCGGTTGCCTAAATCGGACTTTTTGCAGCATATTGTAAAAAGACTTCCAGTGAATTAATTTGATATTGATAGAAGATAAAACGTATAATAGTAGATACTTGAAATATCAAAGTACAATTTCTAACCTTCATTTGCACACAAATCAGTTCTAAATGAGAAATATAATAAAAAATAGGTTAATCCCTTGTAGAAAAGTACTACTGAGCATTAGGTGTATTTTGAGGCACTACTGTACTACTACACTACTGTAGTGCAGAAGTGTTTAGTAATGCTGAGTAGTGCTAAAGATCTTCTATATATCCGCGTTTCGGCAAGATACAAAATGCAGGAAATGAGTATGCATCACAGAAACTAACTATTAATAATTTTATTTTAAAAAAAGCACTTTTAGACAGTGATACGAATTCCGGGCCGTTTGTAGCACGGTTACTAGCACGAAGAGAGCATAGACGGACACATAACGCATGCGCAAGTGTTCACGGATATGAACTTATCATAGTGTACGTATCTTCTTATGCCCTCTTCATGCTAATAACCGTGCTGCAAGCGGCCCGGAATTCGCATCACTGCTTTCAGAGACTCTACGAGCACTCCGATCAAGTTGAGAGTAATTAAGTGACGAATTTCATTTACATATGCCTATTTATAGGGATCCGCGTCATTTTCTCCTTACAAAAAACGAGTCCATCTTGCGGCGATATTGCGTATTATGCCGCTTGCAGAGCATATGTATGCTATAGATGCCGCCAAGCAAGCGGTGTAATACGCAGTACCGCCGCAAGATGGACTCGTAAGGAGAAAATGGCGCGAATCCCTATAAATAGGCATATGTAAATGAAATCCATCACTTACTCTCAGCTTAATTAGAGTGTGTCGTAGAGTCTCTGAAAGTGCTTTTTTTTTAAATAGAGTTATTAATAATTAGTTTCTGTGATGCATTCTCGTTTTCTGCATTTTGTATCTTGCCGAAACACGGATATATAGAAGATTTTAGCATTACTCGGCATTACTGAACACTTCTGTACTACTACAGTAGTGTAGTAGTACAGTAGTGCCTCAAAATACTCCTAGTGCTCAGTAGTACTTTTCTACAAGGGAAATGGTACGTATTCAGCAACTCTTTCCCCTATTACAAATATTTTATATGATCATTTATGAAACATTGTTTTCATAATTACAATTTACATCATAGAATACTGTCGTAAAATATAGACTAACATAATATATGAATGAATTTCATTTATGTGGCATTATCAGATCTGCAATAAAATTACACTTATCAGAATTAGCTATCAAAATGTATGTAAGGTGCTGATATATAAGACGGATAAAAAAAAGAGAGAGAAAATACAATAATAATAAGAAATTACATAAAAGTAGTCGAAATTAAACGTAGATGTAAAAACAAAAGTAGAAGTAAAAATAAAAAGATCTGAAAGCAAAAAAAAAGAGAGAGAAGAAATATACCCTAAAAAGAGAGTTCGGTTATACCTAAATGTTGAACGAAATAATTTCAACCAAATGTTCAGACAATATATCTAAATATAATTTTATTTTTATATAAACGTTTAATAAATATTATCAAACGATATATTACCAAAACGATAATATTTATTAAATATTTAAAAAATAAAATTGTTATATTACCTGAATATTTGGTTGAAATTATTTCATTCAACATTTGGTGGCTATAATCAAATTCTTTTTTTCAGCGTATAAAGTCTCGAAATCAACTATGGTATATCATATATAAATGTGAAAAAATATAATAATTGATAACTTGATACCAGAGATCTTACTATGTCTTCTGATAATTTATTTGAATTCTTACATTTTATTATCTTAACTTCGCTGTAACATAAAAAAACTGACTTGTTAATGTATCCTTATTTAATGTAGATGATATTAAATTTTATCTTTTCCTGAAATATTTTCTTTACGTCATTTTTTAATCTTATTTTAAAGATAATAGGTAGAAATTTTCTTTCATATCATTATATTTCACTAATTTGTAAACCCTTGAACATTTGGTTTCAAGGAAAGGTATTTGTAGACACAAAAGGTTTTGTTATAAAAATGATATATTATATATACACTACATATTAAAATATATTTTAACCTTTACTTCTATTTTCTTGCGATAATTAAGTGATGGTCAATCACGTCGTACATATTCAAGATAGTCAATATAGTCATACATATTCAATATAGTTAGAATAAAATGAATTGAAAATTTCTTTACATATATATATATATATATATATAGTTTCATCTATATTGCAATTTTCTATATTTATATTTCAATGCATATTTCTACTGCATATTTTAATAATTTACTTTTATATTAATATACTGCCATAATACTTTTTATAATATTTTAATAATAAAATTAATTGTTCATATCAAGGAAATATCATTGCAATTAAATATAGTTTTATATATTTTATTCTGGTTTATTATATTTTCACAATTCTTTTTTTTTAAATATGAATGTCTTTATTTTCCAAAACTGAAAATATTATATAAGATATACAAAAAACACGTGGCAAAACTTTCTATTTTATTTAATAATTTTAGAATTTATTGATATTTATATAGATATGTTTATGTACTGGCGTAGAGCCATCTGTTTAATTTCCATAGAAGTTCTATTAAAATAATAGTGTGGAAATGTCCACTAAGGAGGCCTGACTCGAAGCTTTGTGGCCGCAGCGTTTCGTCCTAGTCCCACACTACTATAGACTCATCGGTAAGGCGATTAGTGTGGGACTTACCTTAGACGCCTGGAATGAATCCAGAATGATATTTTATTTAAAGGGAATTCGCGCGTCGCGGTGCTTACGCGAACCGAGTGAGTCCCGTGGACCTCTAATGGCGAGTCACCACAGGACTCCACCCCAATGAGAGCGCGATCCAACGGATTATGTCGGAATGATAAATATCAGGGACGAACGCGGTGATGCTTGATGCTGCTTGTGCTGATCTATGCTGCTCTGTGTGCTGCTCGATGCTACTCGGTGCCGCTATGTGTGAGCGTGTGGCGAGCGTGTATGAGCGTATACAAGAGCGTGTGAGCGTGTGCAAGAGAGTGTGCAAAAGCGTGTGTGAGCGTGTGCGTGTTTATATCACGTCGGGATCACCAATGTGGAAATGTCCATTAAGGAGGCCTGACTCGAAGCTTTGTGGTCGACCGCAGCGTTTCGTCCTGATCCCACACTACTAGACTCATCAGTAAGGCGATGTAGTGTGGGACTTGCCTTAGACGCCTGGAATGAATCTAGAATGAGAGAGATATTCTATATTTAAAGGGAATTCGCGCGGCGCGGTGCTTACGCGAACCGTGTGAGTCCCGTGGACCTCTAGTGGCGAGTCGCCACAATAGAATGCAGAGAAATAAGAAAATGCGTACATAATGTAATGGTAATGGTGAAGCAATTAATCAAGTATACTTTTTGATGGACTCTTTTTAGTTGAATTAACGAATGGCTGCAGAATCAAACGTCGATCGGAGTTTGGAGACGAAAGAGGAGATGATGGGTATTATTGCGTTTGCAATATGACGTACTGCGACGAAGCTCCAAATGTGAACAGGACAGCCAATCGCTTTAAATATTTTCTAATAACATCTAGCAAAAGTGGTTTGTTCTTCCACGTATCGAACGGTATATACAAAAAGTCTAAAACGATTGACAGTAAGTACTGAAGTTGTTTTCTTGAAACATCAAAGTCATTAAGGCCGGTATTCACATAGTTGATTTTTAAGACTGTCTTAAGTACAGTCTTAAGATGTCACGAACTAATCAGAGAACCGTATTAGCAACTTAAGATATTATTTAAGACGATCTTGTAATAAGAACAAACTATGAATTCCGGCCTAAAAGACTATCCGAATAGGTTTAAAGCAGCTCAGTGTTATCCAATCATTAAATTTGTGTACAATTATATCCCAAATGCCTTGTAATGTAGAATCAGCTCCATTGGGAAAGATCACTATAAATCGAAAGAATGTATACCAAGAAATCTATGGATTTGGTGGAGCTGTAACTGATTCAGCGGCTATGAAAATTCATGACTTAACGCTCGAGGTGTCCGAGCACTTGTTGAGGTATGATGAATTACATGAAAATCGTTTAATTTCAAAAGAATTTTGTTAATTCACAGTCAACATATCTAGAAAATTCGCAGCGACTTCTCTTAAAAGTTAATTTCACATTCAATTTTCAAATTCTAGAAGCTACTTTGGTCCGCATGGTATCAATTACAATTTCATAAGAACGCCAATGGGTGGCTGTGATTTCTCAACGAGACCTTACGCTTACGCAATGGAAGAAAACGATACTTCGCTTCATCACTTCGAATTACAAATAGAGGATTACCTTTACAAGGTTTGGTCATTTATTGATTAATATTTCAACTGTTTATATATCTGATAAGACAAATAGTTCATTTTTTTCGGATATCGATAATCATATCAAGAAAATATTTGTGTTTCTAAAATTAAGGATGTGTCACATCAAAAAACCAAAAATATACAAATTAAAAATTTTTCTGCCATTATGTCGGAATATTTGTATAAAATTTGAGCACAATTCTCTTGTTGATTTAAAAGTTATTTAATTTTTTGTTTGTCTTGATTCTTATGTAAAATTGCTATTATGATACTTATTTACAAACTTGAGAAGTAACATTAATGTGTGTGTGCGTGCGCGCGCGTGTGTCGATATAAATAAATATATACAGGGTGTCCCACAATTTATGACCGAAATTTTAATAACATATTCCTGATTAAAAATAAGACAAAAATCTTAATATCAAAATATCGAGGCTATAATAATTTTTAAATCATTAGTGGTTAAAGTTAACTAATCATATATACAATAATGTTGAAATACTTCACCAATCATGTTTAAACATAGAAAATAATTACATATGTAACGTACATAAAAATATTACAGGACATACATTAAAAATAATAAATATGTATAACGAATTATTTTAAATATGTATAACAAATTAATTTGAAAACTGTTATTGCCTCGGCATTTGATATTAAGATTTTTGTCTTATTTTTAAGTTAGGAATATGTTATTAAAATTTTGATCACGGATCGTGGGAAACTCTGTATATATGTAAACAAATTCAAGTATATACAAAATACTATACAAAATTTATAAACTTCTTAAATTAATACAATGAAAAAATAACAGCATAATACAAATGGGCGTTAGGAGTCAGCGCTGGATAGTATATTGCGCAATGCTAACTAATACCTATTAATGTATAACAAAATCAATTTTGTACGTTTCGGCTCACTATTTAAGCCATCCTCAGCAATAAAAAATTATCGCTTGTAGCACTATAAAATCTGTCGAACTGCGTCTCACACCATCGTAGTTCCGACCTCCAATAATGCAGTCGCAGTGGAAATGTGGCGAAAGACAACCATCTTCAACATAGTCTAATATTGTGCCAACCAGTTGCTTAGTTGAGTGGAACTCAAGCTAATAATTGCAACAAGATTTTTTTTAATAGATGGATATTAATTTGTGTAATTAATGTATGCTAGCCAGAAACACACCCCATCTCCAACAACGAATATAATATTCGGCGCTGACTCCTGTATATATATATATATATACACACACATATATATATATATATATATATATATATACAGGGTGTTAGTTAAATATGTTCCCAAACTCAACAGAGCGATTCTTTGGTTTATTTCAAGTAAAAAAGTCCATATAAACATGTATCCTAAACAGCTTAGTTTCCTAAATAAAAAAACTTTAAACGTGTAGTAATAATCTGTTTATTTGAAAGAAATACAACTTGAACTAATCAAAAACTAATCAAAAATAGAAAAACAAAAATAGACTTCAGTTCTTCTGACGAAATAAAACAATTAGATGAATTGTTGAAAATGTCCACCTTGCGCCATGATACATTAAATTGACAATGTACTTATTATTGATTATACACGCTGCCTGCAAGAAGCGTTATTGTCCTTACATATACTGATTATTGCGAAGAATATTACTAAGGCCTCGGTGGTCTAATGGCTTAGGACGTTCCTACGGAATACAAGAGATCCGAGTTCAAGTCCCGGCCGAGGGCCGCAATAAATTTATTTAAGATTTTTAACACATTGTCAATTTAACTTGTGATATTATTGCAGTAGATAAGTTTAATTGCGTTAGATAAAGTCCGGAAAAATTTTGATGCGCAGTTTGAATAACTACAAAAATATGATATATATGCATGTACATATATAGAGTATAGATAATTCACTGGTAATTATTTAGGCAAAAAAGATCTAGCTTTGACCGTCATAGGCCTGAATATGCTTATACTTAGTGTTAGATTTTTGAGTAATTATTTGTTTAATTTAAAATAACTTTACATACTGATCGTTTTCTTCCATCCTTTATCTATGATTTATAATTGGAATTGAATATATATTCATTTTTTGTTATTAAAAATAAAGAAATACGAAAGTGCTGAAAAATGGGTAATATGCCATCATGGGCGTAATATGCCACATACAAAAAAATACAATATATTCAATGTATAATGTATATAATATATATGTATATATATATATATGTATATATCCCAGGTAGCGAAATTCGTCGTTTTGACGTTAAATTCAAGTCATGTTGGTACAAATGACGTCAAGTGCGAGGAGGTAACCACTTAATGTAATCGTGGGACAGAATCCTCGAAATCATTATAAAATTTATATAAAATCTCTATGTATAATCCGATAATTATACAGGGTGAGGAAAAAATATGGAAACCCTGAAAAATCTCAA
>NW_017297714.1:675790-676076 GCF_001594075.2 Trachymyrmex cornetzi | reverse complement strand
AGTTTGATCCTGACTGGCGTCGTTGAGGTCAAGTCAAAGTCACGTTGAATTTTTTAAATGGAACACCCTATTTTTTATTGCATATTCTCATAGCACATCTCGAGAGCTTTCCAAAACACTATAATTAAGTTCATTTTCGTCAAGTACTTTTTGAGTTATAAGACTTGAAAGTTACAGTACCTCCGGCATTAACATTACGCAAGCCGTCCAACCGACGACTAAAACCTCTTGAATGTTGTTCAGGATCATGTACTGGATAACATTTGTCAAGATCAAGGTCATTGGT
>NW_017297714.1:671306-675293 GCF_001594075.2 Trachymyrmex cornetzi | reverse complement strand
TGAAAAAAAATTATTTGTAATCAGATGAAATCATGTAATCTGTGGGACAATATTTCAGCTAGTGGTTACCCCCTTGGTCAAGTGACCAAAAAGTGACCATAGGTTTTATTCGACGTCATTTCGTGACGTCAGTATGATGTCATTTCGTGACGGCATACTGACGTCATTTTCGTAACGTCATTCCGTGACGTCATATTGACGTCATAAGTCGCCTGTTGGGGTAGCATAATGGTCAATAAAAGACCAAGATATAACGTCAAAGTGACGGCTCACCGATGACGTCAATCGTTTGTGACATTCGAACGTCAATTTGATTTCATTAAGACGTCAGTAATGATCAGTAAAGATCTAAAATATGACGTCAAAATGACAAACTTTGCTACTTGGGATATGTATTATATATATATGTGTATATTTGAAATACAAAATGCAAAATACTTTTAAAATTTGTATTTTAAATACAAAATATTATTTTAAAATATAAAATATTTCTAAAATTTGTATTTCAAATACAAAATACTTTTTTCCATACAAAATACAAAATATTTCCAATTTTTTTATTGTAAATACACAAAATAAGACTGGAACAAAGTAACTGATTTGTTTCAGTTATTTCTCAAAAATATCCCGACACATTATGTGCCTTATCATAAAAAATTAATAAAGTTGTTTGATAAATGATAATATAAATAATGAAATCGAATTCATCGCTATAAAAATATTGTGATAGCATCGAAACTGTGAAGAAAACTTATACGATACTGATTATTAAACAGAGTAATAAGCAAATATAATTAAACATTACAGTAAAATATATAATTATAATATAGTATAATCCTTCGAAACAAAAGTTGGCAGGAAACATTGAGAACATAACATAATAATTGAACAAAAAACAACAATGTCACTTCACACTTGCCACAAACAGTTTGCGATACACCGGAATACACAATTTCTGATAGGTTGAAATCATATTATTCTTCGCTATGGCTATTTCCTTGCATTGTGTTTTCACTCTCTTGTACTCTTTAAAAGTTCTATTGTTTTATGCTACCAATCGCATGAGGATCTCACGAGAAATTTATTTTTTTGTGCGAGATTATAAGATTTGATAACACTGATGACTTGACACTGCTTGAAAGTTAACGAAAATAATCAGTATCGCCGTAATATGAAAAAAAAAATTTAAGTTACTATTATTATTATCAAGGATCATTATCAAGGATTTTTTTGATATTTCAAACACAAAATGCATTAAAATTATATTTGAAATACAAAATATAAAATCCATTTTGTATTGTATTTGAAATACAGTATTTAAAATAGTATTTGTATTTCAAATACTGTATTTCAAATACAAATATTTGAAGAGTTCCCAGCCCTGTATATATGTATATATACCTACATATTAGAGAAAATGACTACTGGTATTTTACCCCAACAAAAGTAGTGGCATATTGCCCCAAGACGTCATTTCATCTTATGATGAGTACAGTACGACTGTTTAGAAAATAAATCAACGATTTACTGAATATTTTCATTTTAACCTACTCTAATACATTACAAAGCTAATCGAGCTAAATATTGTGTAATGTTTAAATAATAACTTACATAAAGCACTATAAAAGTTATAAGAAGCACATTTTCGTATACCATGCCGTCATGTTTACCTCATAAAAATAATACTGTTGCGAAGAAATTCTTGATACTTATTCAACACGTTAAGCACACAATTGTACATAATTCTGTGTCATTAACGCAAGCGCTGCTAATCGATATAAAAAATAAATTTAGGACTTCAAAATAAATAAAATTGTTTTGTGTAAATTTGCTGTCAAACGTATCGTTTAAGAAATCAAAATGTGATTGTTGAATGTTCTGTTTAAAATAATAGCTTTCAGCGTTGAGAAGAGTATTGCATCTATTAATAAGAGAACGATCGATTGACGGACTGATATTGTGCATAATTTTTTCGCATACTTGTATTATCCCTCGTGATTAAAAGTCAATAATAGGCACTTCATACACTTTTTGCTTCAGAGCAAACAAAATTAAGATATATATTTCGACATTATTTATTATCTCTTAAATAAAACATTTGAGACTAAATTTCCAGAGGAAAATTTTGTTTGTTTTCAGATCCTATATTTTAAGTTTGACGGTTTAAACTGAGAACAGCCTGCATATTAAAAAAAAACAATAATAAAACAATAATAAATATCTATATAAAAATTTATTTGGATTCACTTACTCGGTTAAAAGTTAAAAGTTAAAAGACTTATAATGGTTTTTATTAACTTAAAACTGCAGCAAATAACAAAACTGCACCAATTATTATAATTTAAATTATTTGTTTTGTCTTTTTATAATTAATTTAAAGACGTATTCGCGGACTAAAAGTATCATAATTTTTTAAATGATATTGTCTGATATTAGTTTTTTCTGACTAATTGTTTAACTCATATTGTTAGAAATAGCCAAAACGTCGATCCTTAAGTGAATGATATAACTATCAATTACACAATATATACACATTTTATTAAATTATTAATAAAAATCTTAATTGTCAATAGATACCGATAATAAAGCGAGCTCAAAAAATAAAGAAAGGGGAAATTAAGTTGTTGACTGCACCGTGGAGTGCCAATCCTTGGATGAAAACTAAGAAATCTTGGACGATTGATACTAAATTACGTCCAGAATATCGACAACTATGGGCAAATTATTTCGTAAAGTAACTACCATTAAAATATTTTTATTAAGTCATATTCTCCTTATTCTTTCATAATAATTAATATTCTGATTTACTGCTACACTGCACGATTCATTTTCATATATATGAAACAACGTTACAGAGAGTTACGTAAAATTTCCTGAAATATTTGTGTGTGTGTGTGTGTGTGTGTGTGTGTGTGTGTGTGTGTGTGTGTGTGTGTGTGTGTGTGTGTGTGTGTGTGAAACGTATTATTTTATAAATAATTTAATACTTTTATAGATTTTTCGAGGCTTATCGTCATAGTGGTTTAGAATTCTGGGCTACAACGCCTCAGAATGAGCCAGAAAATTACAAGTATATTCCGATAACTAATGACAATATGTCTATCAACGCAATGGCATGGACAGCCGAGGAAGAACGTGACTGGATTATCAATAACTTGGCGCCAACCTTAAAGAAAAATAATTTCGGACATATCAAGATCTTCATAATGGATGATACCAGATTATCGGTTCCTGATTGGCCAAAAACAGTATTTGAAGATAAAAGAGCAAGAAATATTGTTTCTGGAACCGCGGTCCATTTTTATTTTGATCATTTTATCAGTCCGAGTGTCTTGGATGAAATAAAAGAGCTGTTTCCAGAGCAGTTAATATTATACACAGAAGCTTGCGCTGGAGTTTTCGAAGGTTAGTAAAGATTTGTGCATTCAATTTTATATTAACTATTTTTGCTTCTCTGATGAAACTATAGTAATTTCGACAACGAAACTAAACACAACATTTCTCAATTATTTATATTTTTTGTTTTATATTTTTCAATTGTTTTATATTTTTTGATCATAATACAGGACTCAAGGCAAGTTGTTAAAACTAAACTAAGCTATCATTTTTATATGCACGTAGAAAATAGGAAAACTATTTTTTAATTTAAAAAATAGGAAAATATTTTTTAACAGAAGACATTGTCAGTTTTACATGTAAAGTAAAACCGATCGAACATACTTGTGTCATTTAACAAATGTTTATAAAAATGCCAAATATTGCTAATCGTAATAATATATATTTCGGAAATTTAACATCTCTCTTGATAAAAGAAATGTTATTAGGTGTACAACTTTGCTTCTGCCGTTTTCTTATAGATGGCTTTAGCGGTAAGTGGTGATCGAAATAAATGGATCATAGACGTCATACAATAAACTTGGGCATCTGTCAACATAACCCCATAGAAACATTAGTCGATTTGTGTCTGCATCATAAAGTTATTCTCGA
>NW_017297714.1:661610-665301 GCF_001594075.2 Trachymyrmex cornetzi | reverse complement strand
AACGCTTCAAGAACGGTGATTTTGACGTCGAAGACCGGCATAGCGGTGGAAGAGAGAAGGTTTTTGAAGATGCAGAATTGGAGGCATTACTTGATCAAGACTCTTGTCAAAATCAAGAAGAATTGGGAGTGACTCAACAAACCATTTCAAAATGCCTCAAAACCATGGGAATGATTCAGAAGCAAGGAAATTGGATGCCGTACGAGTTGAAGTCGAGAGATGTTGAACGGCGTTTATTTGCTTGTGAACAGCTGCTTGAAAGGCAAAGACGAAAGGGATTTCTGCATCGCATTGTGACTGGGGACGGAAAATGGGTTCATTACGATAACCCCATGCGCAGAAAATCATGGGGAGTTCCCAGCCATGCTTCCACATCGACGGCCAAACCGAATATTCACGGCTCCAAGGTCATGCTCTGTATTTGGTGAAACCAGCTCGGCGTAGTGTGTGTGTGTATTATAAGCTATTAAAACCGACTGAAACAATCACAGGCGATCGGTATCGAACGCAATTGATGCGTTTGAGCCGAGCATTGAAAGACAAACAGCCGCAATACAACGAGAGACACGATAAAGTGATTTTGCAGCATGACAATACCTCATGTTGCGAAAGTGGTTAAGACATACTTGGAAACGTTGAAATGGGAAGTTCTACCCCACCCGCCGTATTCTCCAGACGTTGCTCTCTCTGACTATCACTTGTTTCGATCAATGGCGCACTGCTTGGCTAACCAGCACTTCCGATTTTATGAAGAAGTAAAAAATTGGATCGATTCGTGAATCGCCTCAAAAGATGACCAGTTTTTTCGACGCGGGATTCGTACGCTGCCCGAAAGATGGGAGAAAGTAATGGCCAGCGATGGACAATACTTTGAATCGTAAATGTATAACCAGTTTTTTACAATAAAGCCTCGAATTTCGGAAAAAAAACAGCGGAAGCAAAGTTGTACATTTAAAGTTAATAAATAAAGTTCTTTTAAATTTTCTAAAATACATGTCATTAGGATTAACGATATTTGGTATTTTTACAAACATTTAATTAAATGATACAAATCTGTTCGATCGTTTTTACTTTACATGTAAATAAAACCGCCAAATATCCTTTATTAAAAAATATTTTTTTATTCCTATATGCGTTTAAGAATGACAACTGATTAATTTCAATAACTTCCCATGGGATACTATATGTATGTTAAAAATATGTTTTTCCTCATAATCCTTTACTATCTTTTATAATAACTTTTTATACAAATTTTTGTTAAGTTTTATTCTGTAATATCAAGACAAAAAAGAATTCTGCATGTTTATACATTTATTATGGATTTATTTTTTTTATTTACAAACAAAAAATATAAGCATAAAGTGAGTACAACTTTAGACGTTTTCACAGCTACTCGAAGATCGTTTTATTTCTACATTTTCTTCTAACATATTTTTCTACATAGAAACCGAAAATTATCATTATAACCCGATAACAAATTGAATAAAAAAGAATAAAAAATTTGCATGCACAAATACATATAAATATACATATATAAATATAGTACGTATAAACATTTAAAACATGTATAATTATATACTACTCATCAAAAAATAGGAAACACTTTCGAACACGCTCTAAATTGCGCAATATTTAGAACACCGTAATTCGATAAAAAATCATGAGACAAACGATCAAAAAATCATTTGAAAGCTTTTTAAATCTATACTTTTGAAATCGATAATTGATATTTCAATATGACTGATCCTTTACGGAGTTATATAGACACAAATGGATATTTGAAAATTTTGTACAAACTTACAAAGGTTTATAGCATGAAATAAAAGTCACATAAAAATTTAGGGTAACTCCGGTATATACGCCGCACCTATTAAAAACTTAATTTATTAAGTTTTACTTACTATGTTTATAGTAAACGAACTATATCAGTAAAAACTTTGTACTGTCTACACTACTATGGAAAAAATATTAGAAATCCGAAATATTTATTTTTCATATTAAAAAATAAACTTTTTGAAACCCTTGAATTTTTGTCATATATCCCATAGGGGTGGGATATATGAAAAATCTCCTCCCCATATGGCTACTCATAGGGGGAGGGGGGGATTGTACGGGGCTCATGAAAAATTTACAAATAATGCATATAAATAAGACGTATAATGACATAATATAACTTATAAAATATGTATATAAAGTTTTATTAAGGAATAAGAATGGTAAATATGTATATGAAGTAATAAATAATAATTATAATCTTCCTACATATATTACAAGTATATACAAGTATTATGACATGAGGTACGTATTTCGTATAATGCGTTTATTGCATTTAGTGCACTGAATTCAATCTGTATAATGCGTTTATTGCATTTAGTGCACTGAATTCAATCTGCGCACTTCGTATGCTTTGGGCATAAATCCCGCTCGTTAAAAATGCCGTATATCCCAAACATGTGGGATATACAAGACAACAAACTAAACAAAGAATAAGAAAGCAAAGCTCTTGTATTTTGTTACACAACATGCTTTACTATTCCACTACACGTATGTATCACGAAATAACCACTAAGGCCCAATTTCACAACTGACGGTTAACTCTTAACCGAGGTTCAACTTATTTCTCATCTTTTTCCAATTCTAGAAATGAAAAGAGATAATGAATAAGTTGAACCTCGCGGTTAAGAATTAACCGTCTGTTGTGAAACTGGGCCTAAGTCTTTTACACGCCCTACATTAATCATTTTATGTAGATTATAATTTATGATGGCGTTACTTATTACAGTGACAAATCAATTCAACTCACAATAAATTCATTAATATTAACAGTAAGAAGCTGAAATCATAACACAATATTTTATTTATCAGATAATTTCCCCAGAGAGACAATATCTCTCTGGGGTAAATACAACAATAAGCGGCTATGCCGCGCGCCAATAAAAATATATTTCTTGCAGGGGACAAGGGCCCCCCCCCCCCGCATGGGTAATTAAAACTAGAAGGCTGAGGGGCAAGCCCCCCAGCCTACGCCATTTTATCACATATATTTGTCATCCCCCCAGCACGCAAGCTGGAGGGATTCGTTATCACAGATTAGTTATCCTCCGGGATATCACAGAGGTGTCGTCATAATATAAAATTCCCGGAGGAGCGCGCGCAGCAATATAAATAATAATAAAATTAATAAATGTATATCGCGCTCATTCATACTCGTGTAAAATACAAAAGATCGCAAACGCGGCATACACACTCGAACAGTCAGGGCCCCACAAACTTGTAGTATAAATAGTAAAAGATTAAAAGAAAGAGAGTACAATAGTACTTAGAAGAATAAAAGGAAAAGAAAATAGAAAGAAGATAGAAAAAGAATAGGGTAAAAAGAAGTAGAGATTAAAATAGCGTAGCTATACAACAATAAAATATACAATAGTACATAAGATAAATAAATAAATAATTAAAATCAGCAGAGAGGGGTCCCGTCCAACAGTCAAGTATATACCATAGAAAAACATAAAAATAAAATAGTGTATATAATATATTAGGCGAGTAGCGCCATTATCTTAAATATATTTAGTAATCAGTTGGACTTTAGACCACTCTTTCTGCTGGATTGAAAAGGGGAGGCCAAGACAAAACACAAAATAAATTACGCGACACTCGCAACGTTCGAAACACGACGCGCCGCATCCTGCGC